>NC_059080.1:105389365-105421314 GCF_020497125.1 Mauremys mutica | reverse complement strand
TTTATACACTGACTAAACAGCAGCCACAGAAGCACCTGAGGAAAAAAGTGCCCCTAAACATCCACGTACCTCAGTGTATATAAAATGCTACACCAGCTACTTCTGGCGCTCTCAGTATAGCAATCCGGGGCTAGCGGAGCACCACTTTTGTAGGACCAGCCTTTTTGCCCAAAAGGCAAGCTGCAAACAAAACCTCAGCAATCCAGCTCTTGGAGCAGCATGTACTATGTACCCCTGGATAGCGGAGGTGCTGGGAACGCCCCCAGGAAGCCAGCCAGCAACCTACCCTAACCAGAAATGGAGGCACATTTCCACTCTGCCTCTGACCTCTGTTGCTGACCCCCTGCATGCACCTGCAAATGCACCTTTAGTCTTGGCCCCCCTAATATGATGCTGGCCACCATGCACCATGCTGACATCAGGCCACCCTGCTGCAGAGCCAGATGATGCTGGTTTATATTCTCCGGGGCAGGGCTTATTTGTCATTATTGCATTAGTGCTAATGTCCTGTTTATTCTAAGTGGGTGAATGATTCCCCTTTGATTCCTCATTACCATGCTTTGATGGCCTGGCTCCGGGCAGTGGCATGCAGGGTCGGCTTTAGCCAGTGTGGGGCCCGATTCGTGGGGCATGTACTCTCCGGGCGGCACTTCGGATTTCCGCGCTCCGGCGGTGGTAGCGGGGCCGCGGGGTTGCGGGGCCGCGGGGCTCCGGCCGCGGGAGAAGGGCAGCCGCACTTCCTCTCTCGGGCCGGGGGACTGGGGCCGCGGGATTGCGGGGCTCCGGCAGAAGGAGCGGAGCTGCGGGGTTGCGGGGCTCCGGCCGGGGTAGCAGGGCGGCGGGACTTGCCGCGCTCGGCCGGGAGAGCGGGACTGCGGGGTTGCGGGCCTCCGGCTAGAAGATCAGGGCTGCGGGGTTGTAGGGCTCTGGCCCAGGTATCGGGGCCGCGGGACCTGCCGCGCTGCGACCGGGGTAGCGGGGTTGCGGGGCTCCGGGCGGGAGAGCGGGGCTCCGGGGTTGCGGGGCTCTAGCCCGTGTAGCCGGGCCTCCGGGCTCCAGCCGGGAGAGCGGGGTTGCGGGGCTCCAGCAGGGGGAGCGGGACCGCGGGGTTGCAGGGATCTGGCCGGGAGAGCAGTGCTGCGGAGTTGCGATGCTCTGGCCGGGGTGACGGGGCCGCGGGGCTCCAGCCGGGGGAGTGGGGCCGCAGGACTTGCAGGGCTCCGGCTGGGGGAGTGGGACCGCGGGGTTGCGGGGATCTGGCCTGGAGAGCAGGGCTACGGGGTTGCGGGGTTCCGGCCGAGAGAGCGGGACTGCCGGGTGGCAAGGCTCTGGCCTGGGTAGCGGGGCCGCGTGGCTCCGGGCGAGGGAGCGGGACCTCGGGACTTGCCGCGCTGCAACCGGGGTAGCGGGACCGCGAGGTTGCGGGGCTCCGTCCGGGAGAGCAGGGCTACGGGGTTGCCGGGCTCTGGCCGGGGTAGCGGGACCGCGGGGTTGCGGGCCTCCGGCGGGGAGAGCAGGTCTCTTGGGTTGGGGGGCTCCGGCCGGAATAACGGGGCTGCGGGACTTGCCGCGCTCCGCTGGGGGAGTGGGACCGCGGGGTTGCGCGGCTCCGGCCCGGGGAGCGGGACCGCGGGACTTGCTGCCCTCCGGCCTGGGGAGCGGGGCCTGGGGTTGTGGGGCTCCGGCTGGGGGAGCTGGGCCAAAAGGCAAAAGCTGACATTAACATTGTTTCGGTCTGTGTGTTACTTGACATCGTATATTCATTGTCACCATAGAAGGGAAGGGCTCTGCATAGACAGAAATTTGCCTGGGCATCAGTAGAAAATGTTAAGTAAAATTTGCTTTAAAAATTAAACCTGGTGCTTTGTCATCTTGTATCATCATTTTTATTTCTTAGCTTTCAGCTATTTAAGTGAACGCTAAAACTTTCATACTGACTGTTTACTATCTGACATTGTATCTCTCTAATCTCCTTCATAACCATCATTCATTTTTTTCCATTTTAATAATATGCCATAGTATCAGAGACAGTGGAAAAAAATAGGAAATAAAGGTACATGACTATCTTTCTATCTCTGTAGAAAATGATAGATATACAAGCATCTGTCTCACATAGCTGCATTCCCTGTATGGCTGACATAGCTGGAACACAGCTGGTCTGTGCAGCTGCTCTTTCAGAGAGGAGTTTCTGCAGGGCTGAGCAGGGCCCTTCTGCAGTCTTTAGATGCCAGCGTGACTCTCCAGGGACCTTAGGCGGGCAAATGCCAGAAAAGAACCCTCATAGTGTTAAGTGTGCAGTTTCTTGGTAGTCTGTAGCCTTGGACTGTAAACGGCTCTGGTGGGAGTCAGAGGTGCCTTTGCTTTGATGGGGCGCACATCTCCAATAGCTCTCAGAATGGCATGTGCAGTGGCAGTTCTAAGGTCCCTTTTGGCCTGGGCTGGTCCTTCCGCCAGTGCCCCTGGGCAGGCTGTATAGAACTTAGCCAGAAATGGTGCCATGATGTCACCTTCCCTCCGGGTGATGCCCCGCTGAGTGGCCCTCTGCCACAGCCCCCGCCCCGGTCTAGTGCTGCAGACCCAGCTGAGCCCAAAGCCTGTCTCTGACACATCTGCCAGAGGGTTGTGCTCAAGAACATTATTTGGGCTTGCAGCCTTTTCCTGGTACTAGGGCATGAGGGGGCTTCCAACCAGCAGAGTCCCACCCGTGTCAGCATCATGCACTAACCACCAGTCCTATGGAGCTGTCAGTGTGTCTCCGTTGGTTTTTATTTCATATCCAAGGCTCAGGGCACCAGGCCAGGCTGGGAACCCTAGAGAACTGATGAGGCTCATGGGTTTTCGAAGAGGAGCTTGCAAAGCAAGGGAAGCAGAAAGTCTCCTCCTAGAGACAAAACATTCATGGGGGGATTACCCCACTGGGTTCATGCAGTTCCAAGGCCTCTGGTCCCCATATCCCTCCAGGTTTGGTCACAACCACACCATTTCCAGTGAGTTTGGCTCTTTTCTCTTGGAAACACACAGATAAAGAGTGGGAGGAGGGTGCCCTCTAGTGGGGGTCCAGTATTTAAACACCTATGGGCTGGTGTGATCTCAGTTACCCCAGTATAATTCCACCGAGCTCAGTGGAGCGACTCCTGATTTAGACCAATGTACATGGGATCAGCATTTAGCCCTTAGCTCTGACACTAGAAACCTGATTTGGGTTTCAGACCTTATACCATGTAAATCTGGAGTAGCCTCAATCCTAGCCCATGAGAGATCTACATCAGATCTGCATCATGCAGTATGCACATGGAGGAGGTGTTTGCCATGGTGCGCTGTTTGTAGTTTCCTGGGAATTACATTTTACGTGGTGACTGGCAGGTGTTTGGCTCTCCACACGTGGCCAGACCTTGCCTGATCAGACTATGTGAACTGGGGCTGCTGCATGTGGGGAAGATCACAGACATGTCATTGGGCCTGGATAAACCCCATTTATCGTCTCTTACCTCATCTTTATCCCAAAGCTGCTGTCCGGGCTGCTGAGCCAGCTCCATATCTGGGTGACCCTACAGTAAGCGGGAGAACATCTACATATCTCAGTAGCATATGGAGGAAGATAGTCCCCAGGTTAATTGCAGAGCTCCTAATTGGTCAGCTTGCAGAGACAGACAGTGCAATGGGAAATTTGGAGACCCAGACAACCTTCCCCGTCCAAACCTCTTGTGATGAACAAAACCATCTGGCTTGGGAGATGGAGAGCCACGCTGCTGTCAGCTGCACATTGGCTGCTCCCTGGGGAAAGGCCGTGGCACGGGAGATAGGGTGCAGGTGAAGGAGACAGGGAGACCCAGAGCTCGGCCATGTGCCAGCCCCAGGCTCAGCACCACTAGGCATTTCAGCCACACATCTGGATTTGCCCTAGGCCCCGTGCTTTGGCTTTAGCCACCCATTGCTGAGGACTAGAGCTGTCCCCTTTCAGGCCCACTGGACCTGGCCCAAGGTGAGTCCAATTCCAGCAGCTCTGCCAGCGAGGGGCCTCCTGAGCTAGAACAGCCACATTCGTGTGCACTCCCTCACATGCAGCTGCTCACTCATGCATGCACACACGTACGTGCTCGCTCGCTCACCAGGGCTTGGGCAGCTGGCATTTCAGTGCTGCCCCAGCCTGCATGGAATGGGGGAAAGGCTGGGCAAGTGATGCCCTCCGTACCCACACCCAGGGGCACAGGCCTCGCTCCCTGGCAGGCTGACAGTTACACCCCACGCTGGCCGTGTCCCCCCTACCCCTGTGACATCCCCCTGCCTGGGAGTTGTCTGGGGCAGATCAGGGCTAGGAATCCAAGAAATCAGTTGCTTGTAGTGACTGCAATGCCAGTCCAGGGCTCTGCCTCTGGCTGGCACCATGCCCTTTGGCAGCCATGCAGCATGAGTCCCCTGGTCCCAGACCAAAACTGTTCCCTGCAGCTGCCTGCCATCACTGCCCTTGCCCCTGCCGCCGAGCCATGGCCAGGCCCTGTGTGGGGCTGGCAACCACGCACAGCCCGCTGATACAGCATCCTGCCTGCAATAGATGTGGCAGGCACTCAGCATCCTTAGCTCCCTGCAGGATTGGGGCATGTGACCTCACCTGAGACAGTCCAGCCAATCGGAAAAGCGGTGGGGAGAGGAGCTGCCAGGAGAAGAACTCCTAAACACTGGAGACAGGATGCAGGTGTAACCCCTGGCCTTGCTGGCTATTATCACTTAGCCTGTGCACTAGCCTGGGGTATTCCTGCAGACCTGGGAGCAACTTCCCCCAAACTATGAGACCTCAACCTGCCCCCTTGGGGAGACCCCCCCACCCGGCCAGCCCCGCTGTGGGGTCGCAACTGGGCTTAGAACATGGTGGAAGCTGAGCCCAAGGTTGGATACTGGAGAGTCACTAGTGATTATTAAATACTCAGTGGCAGAGCTGGGCCTGGCCCGACCCCCAGACTCAGAAGACTGAGACCTGGCTCTGGGTTTTGTGGCTTGAGCCCATCTCTGCCCCACATGGGCATCCTCATTGCTGTGCCCCATGCAGACAGAACCAGAGAGGGAGGTGAAGGGGCTGCCTAACCCCCACCGGTGAAACCATCTCGATAGTGCACCCCAGCTCTCAGTGTTTCCCCAGATCAGGTGCTCTGTCCCAGCACCCAGGAAGGTTTCCAGGGAGGAAGGTGAAAGGGCATTTAGGAAATGCTGCTTTGGGTTCAGCCCCAGGATCCTGGCAGTAGCCATAGGTAGAGCAACTTGTGCTACTGGCAGCAGCATAACACCGTGCCCAGCAGCAGGCACCCAACCCCTATAGCCAGTGTGATTGTTGGCAGAGCCCCATAAGACAACTGGGCCAATCCTACATATTCCAGAGCCAACACATGAACCTAGGGGCACAGCTCTGCCCGCACAGCCACAGACAGGGGAGCCGGAAATCCTGCACTGAGCTCTGAACAACAGCACACCCAGGCTGGGGCAGGCTCCTGCCCAGCAGCTGCCCTCCTGTGCAGAAACTCTGTCCTGCTGAATGTGACCCTGCCCACCTGCCTGCCCACCCTCCTGTCTGCTCACAGGCAGCTGGGCTACTTTCCAGGGAATCTTGCATCCAAAAATGCAGGGCCAAGTCCAGGGAAGTCTGATTGGGCTAATTCCCACCTTCAACCACCTCAGCACCTCTGTCCCTTCCCTACTGTCTGTCTAGTGATTGATGCCAAGGTAGATTATTCTCTCTCCTTACATTATCTTCCCAAATTCACCCTTTGCCCACAGATTCAGGATGGCTTCATCCTGGTTTTGCCTTCCTGTGGACTTCCTTTCCCCTACTGATTTGAGTGTAAATGGGGCTTCCACTGGTTTTGGTCACATCTTGGTTAATTTCATTGGAGATGGGTCAACAGCTCCCTTCCCTCCAGTTTCTCCCTGTGTTTGGTCACACACTTCAGCGCATAATATCAGTGAATCTCCATATTTCCTCATTTAGACCAGGGCTACACTCCAAAGTTAGGTTGATCCAGCTATGTTGCGCAGGGGTGTGAAATATCCACACCCTGGAGCAGCCCAGTTAAGCTGACCCACCCTTAGTGTAGACAACGCTAGGTTGAGAGTAGAATAATTCCATCAACCTCGCGCCTCTCAGGGAGGGGATTAGCCGACAGGGGAACCCCTCCTGTCATTGGGGTGAGTGTGTACACTGAAGGGCTGCCTGGTTTGCCTCTCTGACAAGCTAATACACTTTCCTTTGTCTAGGGCAGACCAGTCACATGCACACCTTGCCAAGCACATTGAGAACATGCTTTTAGCACACATCCACAAATCTCTGTACACACATCATGCAAGAATATTAATGATCAGCGAGTTCATAGTTTTCCAGTGAGGTCTTACATGACACCGCTGAGATTCAGATTATGACAACAGCACATTAGATGTAGTCAGTATGTCAGGCCTAAGAAGAGCAGTGAACCAGCATTGGCAGACTGTGTCACGCCTGCCAACAAGGGGATGAAGTGTGGCACAAAGTGGGCACTAGCCATGCAGACACTCCAAGACAGCCATTGCCCCCTTACTGTCGCCTGTTCCCCTCCTGGCCATTCCACCCCCCCATCATGATGTAGGTGGAAACCAGGGCAGTGGCTGCTCCTGTGAAGCAGCAGAGCTGGCTCTCCATGCCCTGTGCTTTGTTCCTGCGCTTCATCAACCTGCTGCTTGGCTCTTGGTATTTACATTGAAAAAGACTCAGCAAGTCTCCCTCTAAGGGACTATCTTGGCATCTGGCTGGGCATTTGTTTTCATACATAATTGCCTCTATGTGCCTGCAGTGATCCTGCTCCTGTCTCCTCCCCCGCATGATCACAATCTTCTCTGCACAAATGTAGCTCCCGCACAGCCTCTTGTCTGTGCACGCTAATAGTGTGTCAGGGGTTTTGGCTTCAAACCGCATTTAGTGCAGAGAATGAAAACCAGTACACGTAGGAGAAGGCAGTCCACGTCTCAGAAAGGAGATTATGGAAATAGCAAGATGTGCTGTACCTTATCTCTATACATAATGTTCAGATATTTTCCTTTTTGGGTATTTAATAATGGTTTTTCTTTGTTGGCCTTCTTTTATTTGCGCCTGTAAATTTGTTTGAGTGAAATTATGGTAAAAAGATATTAAACCCCATGATGCGTAACCATCAGCACTCCCAGCATGTAACCTAATCACAATATTGAGAGTTCAGCTTGCATCTTTGTGCTGTGAGCAGGATATAGTCATGCTAGATTTGGTAATACTACCAAGTGGACTCAGATTAAGGAGCAAAACACCTCCCAGTGCTTCCTCATTTGAACTCTTGCGTTCGTGCCCAATTTTGGTTCCAAACATACATTCAAATAGGATTTTGTTCACATTACTGTTCTTGGTCCAATTCATATTTGCCTGTGCACAGAGTATTGTGCGCAGGCAAGAGTATATGCGCTCTTCATTATTCACTGTGTAGATTATACCACCAGGCCATCCAATCAGTAAATAGAAACAATATCATGTGATTTGGCTGGCCAATCATGCATTACGAATAACAACCGGCAAGTAACCCACTAGCCAAACTTTGTCAATCAGCAGAATTTGATGAATTACAAGATACAAATATAGCTGCAGAAATTGGGACTGAGTTCCAGATGATTCACAAACAGAAAACCAGGGCTGAACTCACCAGATGATTTCTCTGTAGTGGATAATTTGACCATTTACAGGCCAGCACTTGGAGGGATGGGGCCCGAATCTGCATGACGCTGAGTGCTGGCTGAGAGCTGAAGCGTGGCGCATTGAGGCCCAGATCCTCCAAAGGTATTTAGGCACCTGACTCCCATCAAAAGTAGGTGCCTAAAAGGCTTTGAGGATTCGGGCCTGAGCACCTTGCAAGATTGGACTCATCCGCCCCACCAGAATCAGCCACGTGTTGGTGGGTATGTCTACACTAGAGCTGGAGGTGTCGTCTCCAGCTCAGGCAGATGTCCCTGCATTGTCTCTGATTGAGGAAAGGGTCTAGCCACCTGAGAATGATCCCATCTGACTATGTACTTGGGTGGCTAGCCCCTCCCACCATTCCCAGCACCATGGCTACACCACTGTTTTTAGTGTGCTAGCTTGATCAAAGCTACCTCAGGTTACATATGTCACCTCAAGCTGGAAATCACATCTTCCCACTCCAGTGTAGATAAAGTCCCTAAGGTTTTACTGCAAAGCCAGGATTCAGAGCTCTCTCATCAGATATTAACCCTTTCAAAGACACTGCAGGCCACCCACCTCTGCTTCCCAGCCCTAATTCTAGGAATCCCTTTTATGCAAGCTTTTCTCTGTGGTTTGAATTCTCTTTGTTTCTGCAGTTGCTTTGCTCCTGGAGCAGCTCTCCCTGCTGTGAAAGCACTCCCTGCTGCTGAGAACCTGCCTGTTGATCTGTTAGCTGAGCTGCTGACAGAGGCAGCTAACCAGGAAGTTTCAGGGGAAGTTTGGAAAGGGAGTGTGAGAGGCTCAGTTCAACGTGTGATATCAAGATGGCCAGCGATGGAACAGGGTGGTGACCTGCGATGGATGGGTCATGTTCTCTTTCCTGCCTTTAGCCAGAAGGGATTTCCTGTGCAGGAAGTGCATGTTGGTGGTCGTGCTGGAGGAGAAGATTCTTGGATTGCAGGGACAAGTTAAGATGCTACAGAGAATCAGAGAGATGCTGAGGAGCTTCTAGCCAGCCAGGTTCAGGAAATATCAGTATCCCAGGTTCAAGAAAGAAAGGAGCTGGCCAGACAGGAATCGGTGTGAGAGAAAGTCAGACAGGAGGCCTGGCAGTTCATAACCACTACAGGCAGGACAGCATTCTACATGGTTGAAGACAGATGAAGATGGGCAGCCTATAACCATGAGGAGGAATTCCATACAACTAAAAGTTTCCAAATGATACCAGGTCTTCAATGTGGAAACTATGGAAGATACCTCTCAAGATCCAATGGGTCCAAGGGACACCTGTGTGGATGGCAGCTTTGCCCAACTAGTAAAAAAATCAAGCTTACCCACAAAGAGTTCTCCAACCATTCTAGTAAGACAGACAGTCCTTACTGAGGATTCAATACTCAGAAGAATTGAAAGAACCATAGGTGCTGACTCCATGGGTGCTCCGGGGCTGGAGCACACACGGGGAAAAATAGTGTGGAACTAGGGAACAGGATGACTGCCTCCTATGCACTTATCTATAATGTGTAGGAAAAAATATGTGTTCATGGGGACTTCAGTTTGAGCGACAGGTGCTGGAGGTGCCGTGCTGCCAGTACTAAAACATCCTTGGGATTTCTAAACACTATAGCTAACAATTTCCTAACTCAAATAGTGTTGCAGCCAACACAGGGGAATTCTATATTAGCACTTGTCCTAACAAATACAGAGGAGCTAATGACAGAACGAAAAATTAATTGTGCCTTAGGTACAAGTGATTGTCACTTGATCACATTTATAATGTGCAAGCAGAATAAAGTCCAGAGCAGTAATATCTATACCTGGTGCTTTAATAGGGCCAATTTCTCAAAGTTGAAAAACAATTATGAGCCAAATCAGCAGTGGGGAAGAATTCAATCAGAAACATGTGAATGATAATTGTGGTAAAAACACCTTACTAGTTGCCCCAAAAGCCACAAATCCACTGTCACATTCTCTACCTCAGGGGAGTGCCCTGTAACCCCCTACCTACTGGGTTCCGGGAAGTGGGCGGGCCTGTAACCCCCTTTACCTATTGGGTTCCGGGAAGTGGGCGGGCCTGTAACCCCTGTAGTGGGGCAGCTGCTCATACTCCTGGAAAACAAGGGTTAAAAGCAGGTTTGGCGAGGCAGTGAGAGCAACTGAGTGAGTAGCTCACCACAGGTGTAGCCAGGTCAGTCAGGGCCCAGCTAACCCTTATAAAAAAGCTCTAGGGCCAGGCTGCAGGAGTCTCTTTCTTGCTCAGGAGAAGGAAGGACCTGGCAGCCTGGGAACCTAGGGTACTGGGAGTATGAGCAGTGCTGGGGAAAGGCAAGAGGAACAGGGGAGCTCCAGCCTGGCAAATCCCTAGGCTGCAGGCCTGGCTAAAGGCCAAAGCTGGTACAAGGGGTTCCAGAGGTGCAGCCTGGGCTTAGGAAGAGCCACTTGGTCTGACTCCCTTGCCAATGATAAGTGGCCTTTACAGACTGCAGTCTGCCCCAGTGAGTGGGGGCTAGATGATGACTGGCAGTAGCCACTGAGGAAAGATGGGTTTAGAGGGTTGGGGGGTTCCCCTAGGAGGGGAGACCCAGAGTGTGGGTGTACTGCTGGGGCAGAACCCTGAGGTAAAGGGCACTGGGGTCTGGGAGGGACACAGGGCCAGTAGCAGGTGAGACACTGGCCTGCAGAGGGTGCTCCATATGCTGGAGAGCTAATTCCCAGGATGACCAGCAGGAGGCATCATGCTGGTGAGTTGTTGCCTTGCTATACCCCCATATTCATCATTTATATATAATTATGATAGTGCACATAAAGCATGTCATATGAGGTATCAGGGGAAAGGTTATGATTTGCAGAACGGTACTGCTCTATCTAAATATGTATATCATTAGTGTATGTAAAGTTATGAGATTGTGTTGTAGGGTGGTCATTAAAATATGCTGTGAGTTGGGGATTTGCCCAGATATTAGATCCCCAGAGACAAGGACAAGGGAGCTAACAAAATGCCTGGGTAGGCGTTGAACAACCATCAACAGCCATTGTCCAGCAAGGGCGCTACAATTCAGTGACTCACTTGCACAAGGCCACACTGGGGAATTAGCTCAAACTTGCCTGGTGACTCAGCAGTGCCTACCAGGCATTTATGTTCTCCAAGTACATGGACTAAGGGTATAAAACAGAACATAGTGGCCCAAGCTCTGCCTTTTCTCCTCCCCCCACCTACACTGCAAGCAGCAAGGATGCTCAGAAGAGGCCAACTAGCCCAGGTTTCAAGGGTGAAATCTGTGTATTATGAACTGTAACATCCAGTGGAGTGAGAGAACTGCTTAATCTAAATACTGCCTAGGTTTAGGATTTACAGGTTTAGGATTTAGATTGTGCACTTATTTTGTTTTCTTAGGCATAAAGTCAGAGATTGAGTGATTGGTAACTATCTTTTGTAATCAATAAACTTGTTTTACTGTTTATCTTTACCAGTGAGTTTGACAGGTTTTTGATAAATCAGCTCAGGACACAAAGGCTGGTGTATGCTCACTTTCCATGGATGAAGTGGTGAGACAATTAATAAACCTGCATTGCCCAAGAAAAGGGTCTTGAGCAGAGCAAGATAGTATATTCCCTAGGATACAAGGCTGGGAGCTGGCAAGACTTGGCTGGTGTTTTTCTATGTGTGATTCATGTAGGGTGACCAGATATCCCGATTTTATAGGGACAGTCCCGATTTTGGGGTCTTTTCTTACATAGGCTCCTATAGAAGGCAATTAGGTTAGTCAGGCATGACTTGCCCTTGGTGAATCCATGCTGACTGTTCCTGATCACTTTCCCCTCCTTTAAGAGGTTCAGGATTGATTCCTTGAGGACCTGTTTCCATGATTTTTCCAGGGACTGAGGTGAGACTGACTGGCCTGTAGTTCCCTGGATCTTCCTTCTTCCCTTTTTTAAAGATGGGCACTACATTAGCTTTTTTCCAGTCATCCGGGACCTCCCCCGATCGCCATGATTTTTCAACGATAATGGCCCACGGCTCTGCACTCTCATCGGCCGACGCCTTTAGCACCCTCGGAGGCAGCGCATCCGGCCCCATGGCGGTGTGCTCGTCCAGCGTTCCGAAATAGCCCCGAACTACTTCTTTCTCCACAGAGAGCTGGTCACCTCCTCCCCATACCGTGCTGCAGAGTCCAGCTGTCTGGGAGCTGACCTTGTCTGTGAAGACAGAGGCAAAAAAAGCATTGAGTACACTAGCTTTCTCCACATCCTCTGTCACTAGGTTCCCTCCCTCATTCAGCAAGGGGCCCACACTTTCCTTGACTTTCTTCCTGTTGCTAACATACCTAAAGAAACCCTTCTTGTTACACCTCACATCTCCGGCTAGCTGCAACTCCATTGTGATTTGGCCTTCACTGATTTCACACCTGCATGCCTGAACAATACTTTTATACTCCTCCCTGGTTATTTGTCCAATCTTCCACTTCTTGTAAGCTGTTCTTTTGTGTTTAAGACGAGCAAGGATTTCACTGTTAAGCCAAGCTGGTCGCCTGCCATATTTACTTCTCTTCCTACACATCGGGATGGTTTTTGTTCCTGCAACCTCAATAAGGTTTCTTTGAAATACAGCCAGCTTTCCTCGACTCCTTTCCCCGTCATGTTATTCTCCCAGGGGACCTTGCCAATCAGTTCCCTGAGGGAGTCAAATTCTGCTTTTCTGAAGTCCAGTGTCTCTGTTCTACTGCTTTCCCTTTTTCCTTGTGTCAGGATCCTGAACTCGACCATCTCATGGTCACTGCCCCCCAGGTTCCCATCCACTATTGCTTCCTCTAACTATTTCGTCCCTGTTTGTGAGCAGCAGGTCAAGAAGAGCTTTTCTCCTAGTTGGTTCCTCCAGCACTTGCACCAGGAAATTGTCCCCTACACTTTCCAGAAACTTCCTGGATTGCCTGTGCACTGCTGTATTGCTCTCCCAGCAGATATCAGGGTGATTAAAGTCATCATGAGAACCAGGGCCTGTGATCTAGCAACTTCTGTTAGTTGCTGTAAGAAAGCCTCGTCCACCTCATCCCCCTGGTCCGGTGGTCTGTAGCAGACTCCCACCACGACATTACCCTCCTTGTTTGTTTCATACTTTCTAAAATTTAATCCATGAGACCACTCAGGTTTTTTCTGCAGTGCCAGTTTCATACTGGAGCTCTGAGCAGTCAAACTGCTCTCTTACGTACAAACGCACACTCCCCCACCTTTTTCTGCCCTGCCTATCACATACTTCATGAAACAGTTTTATATCCCTCCATGGACAGTACTCCAATCATGCGTAGTTATCCCACCAAGTCTCTGTTATTCCAATTACTTCATAATTACTTGACTGTGGCTCTAGGACTTCAAGTTCTCCCTGCTTGTTCCCCAGGCTTCTTGCATTAGTGTATAGGCCATTTCAGATAACCCGCTGATTTGTCCCGCTTTCTTGGTTCTTGAGAACAGGTGTCCTCCCCTCTTGTAATCTCCTGCTTGTGCTTCCTCCCGGTATCCCACAACCCCAATTTACCTCGGGGCTTTGGTCTCCTTCCCCCGGTGAACTTAGTTTAAAGCCCTCCTCAACTTAGGTTAGCCAGCTTCTGCCTTGGAAAGATGCTCTTCCCATCTGCTTCGTGAGGTGGAGCCTCGTCTTCTGCCTAGCAATCCTTCTTCTTGGAAAGACCATCCCATTGTCAAAGAATCTCAAACCCTTCTCTCCGACACGCGATCTGCGTAGCCATTCGTTGATTTCCACGATTCGACGGTCTCTACCTTGGGGGGTCCTTTTCCTGCCACAGGGAGGATAAGATGAGAAACACCACTTGCGCCTCAAACTCCTTTATCCTTCTTCCCAGAGCAACGTAGTCTGCTGTGATACGCTCAAGGTCATTCTTTGGCCGTAGCATTTGTGCCCACGTGGAGACGAAGCAGGAAGGGGTAGCGATCCGAGGGACTGGAGGAGTCTCGGAAGTCTCTCCGTCACATCGTTGAATCCTAGCCCCTGGCAGCGAGCAGCACACCTCTCGGTTTCTCCCTGGTCAGGGCGGCAGATAGGAGGACTCAGTCCCCCCTGAGGAGAGAGTTTTTTCACCCCACGACCTCCACCACATCCTCCTCCTATTGGGAGTGGTGGTCGTGGAACCCCCATCCAATTGGTAGGTGCTCTACTCATGCCTTCCAATCAGTGGGAGTCGCCTTCTGACTCTGTTCCCCTCAGGTGCATCATCCACTCACACGCTCTGCACTAATTACTGTGGAGAGAACATGAAAACGGTTGATCACCTGTATCTGTGTTTTGGGTTCATGGATGTTTCTGGTACTCTTTCCCCTTATGGAAGTCACAGGCCGCCACTTATCCTCGCTGGTCCTTCTGTCCCCGCTGCGTAGCCTGCTCTGAAATCTTCAGAAATGTGTGGCTCGCTGCAGTATGATCCTGACGTCGATCCAGGAAATACCTCATTTTCTTTTATGGAATGTAAGGGTTGTTATTCGTTTCTCCTGACCTTGAATCTTCTCTTCCAAGATGGCGATCAGTCTTGCATTTGGAACAGACAAAGTCGCTCCTTTCCTGTGGAAGGAAGACGAAACATGGCGCATCCTGTGCATGGTCACAACGGCCGGATTGATCAGCATCCATGTGTTCTCTTCCTTCTAAGAGCTCTCTCCAGGCGAACTCCCAGGCAAAACTCCTTCGGTTTGCCTCTCTCTGCTGTTCGCTGCTCAGCTGGATTCGCAGCTGTAGCAGCGAACCAGCACCTCATTTGGGTATCTATCGGAGCACCTCTCCTCCCAGTTCTGTCTTAGCACAAGGCGATATCATTCGGGTTGACCAGATCTCTGGCCCAACAGAATTGATATCACTGAATGAATTTTACGCAATTTACTCTGTCTGTCTGAGTGCGTGCCTTTCAGAGGACAAACCTAACAAACTGACGGCCTGTCTGCTTTCCATGACCACTTTAATATCCCCAAAAGCTCTTAGTACAAGGCGAACTTTGCTCTGCCACAATTTTTCCTCCCTGTTCTGCAGTTTCTCATGAGGTGGCTGGAACGGCAGCGACAACAGATGGAGCAGTTCGTCAACTGGACCCTGACTCAAAAGGCAGGGGGGACTCCAAGGGACCATGACACCCAATTTATCCAACAGTCTGTAATTGCACTTTGGGATGGCTATGGGATTGAAGGCTGGAATTCTAGACTTGGCTAATGAGAGGTGCTTGTACAGGAACGTCACAGCTGGCGGTAGAGAGGATGCTACATAAAATGGATTAATAGCCAACTTTGTGCCTCTGGGATGCCGGGCTGTCTCAGGGGCCAGTGCATCTCCCAGTTGCTCTAAGCTGCTAGTAGGGTCCCCTGGGCAAGCTATGGGCAGTTGCCAGCTCAAAGCAGTCCAGTTTCCCCCTTGTGTGCTGGGGGATCTCCCCTTGTGGCTTCTACCTACTGTCCCCCAGCCCCAGCCCTGTGTCAGGGCATTGATAAGGGGAACTTTTGTGTGCATGCATCGGAGGAATTCCAGCCTCCAGTGCACTGCTTTTTTTTTTGCAGTGGTGCAGGTTCCTTCTCTAGTGCATTATTGTTATTCTTTATCAATTTTTTTTGGTTCTGTCTCCAGTACCTAGCGATGACTGGGTGGGAAGGGCGTGGGAGAGTCAGTAGCTTCACTCACTAAAACGTGCCCACCCCAGGCGAGCGCTCTGTCTCTGTAACAGACCAAGGGGTGCATTTTCAGAGTAGTCTTCTGCTGTTCTGAGACAGGTCATATGCTATAACCAATACATATGGGCTCTTCCATACAGCTTCTCTTCATGGGTTGTGTTTGTGGTCTTCAGAAACGAGGAGATTGCCTGGAGCACCACCTATATGGCTCCATCATGTGAGCAGGCAAAGAACAACCACACTAGACAGCATATCTCTGGTGCTGGGTGAAGCATATGAGAACACGTCTCATGAGGTCTTCCTTGGGAAATGACTGCAAGATCAGACATTGGAAAGGAGCTATGGTCACGTACAGGAGATAAGTGTAGACTGAACTGGTTTGGGGAGAGAGCTTTCTCTCTTGTTTGATCAAAGAGGCAATTCTTCCTCTCCCGTGGCCATGCGGACAAAAAAGGCCGCCGATGAATCAACAGCAATGATAAACAGCTTATGTCTGAGGTAGTGGGTGGGCGGTTCAGAGATTGCTTTTTTACTTTTAGAGTCTGGCATTGTCATTAAGGATTCGTACAATTCTAAAGGCCAGAAGAAACCACTGTGGATCATCCAGTCTGACCTCCTGGATTGCCTCAGGCCAGAGGACTGCACTCCAATAAACCATGGAGCAGATCTCTTAGAAACACATCCAGTCTTGTTTGAAAAATCGTGAATGATGGAGAATCCACCGTGACCCTTGGCTTAAATTGTTCCTTGGTTTTAAAAATGTACGTGTTTTTTCCAGTCTGAAATTGTCTAAGCTTCAACTTCCTACCATGGGATTGTGTTAGACCTTCTTCTGGCTAGAACTGAAGAACCCGTTTTATTAAAATAGTTGTTCCCAATGTAGTGGTACTTAGAGGCCTGGGATCAAGTCCCTTCTAAAACTTCTCTTTGTTAAAATAACATGGATCGAGACTCCTTGAGTCTATCTCGCGGGGGGTTGGGGGGTAAAGGGGGGAGATAAACAGAATGGAAATTTTCTGTTGCAGCTGACACTATGGGCCTGCTTAAGTAGCCCTATTGGTCTCTGGAATTCTGGGGAACAGAAGCAGCTGTGCAGAGGGGGCTTCAAGGCACTCTTGCCTAAATATGGGCAATGACAACATAGTCCCCCTGGGGGCTCAAGCTTGCTTTATGTCTTCCTTCTCCAGATGTGAATAGGAGAGAACTGGGGGCTGAAGAGGATCCTGGGCTGCAGCACCAACTGGCTATACCTCCTATGTGACCATGGAGCCAAGCCCAACCAAGCTCCATGGGTTTATTAGATATGTATGGGCCTGTCACTCACACGGCTGCCCAGCAGTCAGGAGCGGAGCATCCATGGAGCATGCAGAACATTGCCCCGAAACTGGAAGGCATTGGAAAGTATCAGCAAAGACAGGCTGGACATGCAAAGGGATGTGGATGTTATTCTAGGTGGTAGAAACAGGGTCCAGCAAAAAAGAACCGATAGTCAGCCAGTGAGAAATGCACATGGATACATCTCAGGGAAAAAGCACTCAGAAAGGAAAGGGTGCCAGGTGGGATAGGTATAAACCGAGCACAGGGAGTACTTAGGGGGAAGGGGGGGGTTTTTGGGTATATGAGACACAGGTCCCCTGGGCTCGGAAGGGATAATCTGAGATGCAAACTGAGGACAGAAATAATCACACAGTGCAGTTTACACAGTGGTGTTGGAAAATGCACAGGGGAAGTTAAATAGGAATAGAGAACTGGGTAGAAATGAATATAAACTGGGCACAAATCTTCTTCCAACCCCCTATCCCCACCCCAGAAAGAATGATCCTTGTGGAAGCAGGGCGTTCTCTTCATTTCCCTACTCTACAAGGGCTACAGCACTGGTATATACAGTTTTTGTAGCACTATCTCAGTTTAGGAACCAGCATAGTTCAAGCAATGCAGAACCCCGTGTGGGACACAAGCTTTTTATGGTGTAACAGTGCCCCTAGAGCTACAGCATATTCCCCTAAACATAGGGTCTCAATGCACATGTCAAGGGCTGATATCCCCACTCTGGCAATTCGAATGCAGAAAGTGGGGGACCACTAAGATTTTAAAAATTAATACTTGCCATCTCCAAGGCTTGTATTAAACTCTCAAGGTTACAGTTTCTCTATGACATTGGCTTAGGCTAAATGTTTCCCACCACCCAAATGCAAAAAACATCCTTGGACCCAGGAAGGAAAACAACTTGGGAGGGAATTCACTCCATGTGGGGTTACCTCAATAGACCTTTCACCCCCGAACTCCTCACCCCCTGGGGAAGAGATGAGAAAAGAAAACAAAAGAAATTACCTGTTGCTACCTGCTAATCAAACATGCAGGAAACCTTTTTTAGGACACGCCAAATCCAATCCTGTTCTTAAAAATAGATTACCTTTTATTATTAAAAAACAATAGGAAAGAAATTACATCTGGAATTTAGGCTTTTGCTAGATGTTTTAAAAGAGCAATTCCAAAAATTAAGCATCCAAAATAGCTTTCTTGGAGGGTTCCGTTTAAAGGTTACAAGCAAACAAACGCATTCTGGGGTTAGCACAGAGGAATCCACAAGCCTTAAAAAGAACAGTAAATGAACTGAATCACGTCTTCCTAAACATTCCGAATTTACGTACACATTTGGGGGGTTTCAAATAAGTAATTCTTGATACAATCTGATGATTTCTGCCTACCTGGCTTAAAGTTGTTTATAGCATAGTACTTAGCCATGACTTTGCTCTGTTCCCCCCCCCTCTCTGGAGATTAGGGTGATCAGATGTTCACATTTTATAGGGACAGTACCGATATTTGGGGCTTTTTTAATATGGGCTTTCCTATTAGGCCCCACCCCCTGTCCCGATTTTTCACACTTGCTATATGGTACCACCATACCGAAGAACAACCACAGACACAAAGGGATGCTTCCTTCCCAATTTTAAAAATTTTCTAGCCTTCCCACTGGCTCTTTTTGGTCAGGTGCCCCTTTTCTTTACCTGGGGAAATTTTTTAACCTTTGGCAGGGTAAAGGCAAAACGAGAACAGCTACCAAGAGGGATTTTACAGCTATCTGGCGTGGCTGGCTGCTCCATCAAAGGGAGCTTACCCACCCCCCTTCATTCTATCACAGCACATTAGACAGGTGGGCTTGGGCTGAGCCTTCAAAGCTCAGCCCTGCATTGGGGCAGGCTTGGGCTCCAAGGAGCACGAACACCAGCTCATCTCCCACCCCTGGCGCAGCTTCAGAGCCTGGGACACTGGGACCCCTCACTCCTAGGGTCACTGAGGGTGCTATTCTCACTCAGATCTCATGCCGGATGTTGAGGCACTGGCCATGGGAAGTGTCCTTGCTTCCTCCCTTATTCTGTGGATCCACCCTGGGCTTGGGAACCTGGTGGCTGAGGATAGAGGAATGTTAAACATTGGGCCTGGAAACAGCTGCAATGTAGGTTGATGGGAAATGCACAAGTTGGGGGCTGTAGGTAGTGTTACTGTCTGACAGGGTATGGCTGTTCCTGGGATGTGAAAAGACAGTAGGTGGGGGGGCAGGGAAGGGGGGGACAGACAGCCAAGGAGGGATGACGTAAGGATGAAGATGCTTTGGGTTGTTATTAACTAGACTTAGAACCTCTGTGGGTTGTGACACCTGATTTATGCCAGCTAAGGAATCTGGCCCTATATGGGATGGAGAATATGGTCTCTAGTGTGGAATACAGACTGCTCCCCAGTAAACCATTTTAAGGGAGATCACCCAGACAGCTCTACTTGTGGGCCTTTGGGATTGCTAGGGGTGTCCCCAGGGTCCCTGCCGTCTCTGAATTCCTTCCCTGCAGATTAAACAAAAATCAAGTCTCTTGTGCTGGGGAAAGGAAGTTTTGTGGATCCCCACCCACCCTCGTGGCTGAAATGAGGCCTAAACAATCTCTGGTGCGCCAGTGCTACTGCTGGGCCCTATGGCTGCGCATTGTGTTGTGGGGAGGTGTAGTGTTATTTTGGGGTGTGTACTGCACATCTGATGATCCTTTGTTTCAGGGAGGGTGCAGCGTGCGCCTCTTACGGATTGGGTAAATTAAGTAACTGTCAACATGGAAATTGTCTCTCCCTGAAGAAATATATGGTAAGCCGAGTCAGGATGAGCTCTACATGACATCTGGTGGTGAATTACTGGCGAGTTGTGGAAAAGAATCTTAGGGGGCTGATCTTGTTTGCATAGGCACAACCCAATTCCACCTAGGCATGAGCCCAATGTTGGCAGCCCAAAATGGTCACTTTGACAGTCTGTTAGTTTGTGATCCACAATTTCTCGGTTATTGGGGGTTGGAGGAATAATGTGTTGTTACCCTGGATATGTGAATGATAGGGACTTTGAGAATGTTTTAAGACATGAGGGTCTCACCATCAACTATGTAGCACTTGCTTAGACAAGGGACATTGGTTCTCCAAAAACCCAGTGAATTGAGAGAGGTTGGGGAGATAGTTGTGTGTAGACACTGATTGCCATGGGCCCCCTTTTTGAGAGTTAGCATGACAGTTGTATCCCTTTCTCCCTCCCTGTTGATTAGTAGAGCTAACTGGAGACTGCCTGAGCTGAATTCACTTTTAGAGCTTTGGTGGCACACAGCCCTGGCGGCTCACCTTACTACAAGCTGAAATCACTAAGAACTGAGATCACTAAGTGCTGTTGTTAAATATTGGGTGAGCCTGAAGATATCTTGTTAAGTGGATGGCAGAGCAGTTTGCAGGACAGTTGGAAGCGGTTGAGCACAGTGAAGTGGAGCCTGAGCAGTTTGCGGGGACAGCTGAAGTGGTACATTGGGATGGCTGGTGGGAATGGAGCAGTTTGTGGGACGGTTGGAGCGGCCCACGGAACAGTGAGTGGAGCAGAGCAGACGTGGCTGGAGCAGTTTGCGGGGATGGCTGGAGGAGAGGATGCGGAGTGGATGGTGAAGCAGAGACCATCTTCGGGGTGATAGGCTGCAGCAGACCTAAACCACGGAGAAGGTGGGGCAGTCAGTCTCAGCCCACATAAGGTGCCCCTTAACCACCTATGTGCCCCCCCACAGTCCACCCAGGCTGGGGGGGGTTTTAAAAACTTCTGCAGGTTGTGAACGTTTGGAGCTCTGGGGCGGCCCTGACCACGGGACAGAGACTTTGTGGTTTTTGGACTTTGGGGTGATTTGGACTTAAGACCCTGAGGGGAAAAGGACATTGCCAAATTTACTTGGATGGTGGGTCTTTTTGCTCATGGTTTATGTTATGTACCTTGTTTGTGGTGGTTTCCCCAATGTAATGCTGCATGTGTTTCACTTCTTTATTAAAAGGATTTTGCTAAACTCGGTACTCTATGCTTGTGAGAGGGGAAGTATTGCCTCCTAGAGGCGCCAGGGGTGTGGTTGGGTATGGAATTAGTCCCAGGTCACTGGCTGGGGGCTTGAGCCGGTTTTGTATTGCGCTATTGAAACGGAACCCCTGGATACTGAAACCCGCCCTTGTTGCTGCCAACTCAGAGGGGCAGAAGGTGTTATCAATATACAAATAAAATACATTTGCAGCTAACACCTAAGGATAGTGATGTAATGCACTGAAATGGACAAGGGACAGGAGGGGTGAAGAGAAGGCTGCAAACACACACTGGGCAGAGAACCATGCCAGGAGCTCCCACACAAGTGAGCTTCTTTTTACAGATGCACACTCTGCTTTGCAGGGACAGGAAAGAGCTAGCCGGCTGCCCCTGGAAAGCCCTGGAAGGTAATGAACGCTAGCTCCCTTGGCTCAGTGATGCACCCCCATGTTGAGGCAACAGTGCGCACCCCACCTATAGCTGTTCCTGCTTGGCTATGAGCTGTCTAATGTGCAATGGTTGCTTAGGGTCTGCTCCCAACTCCGGTTCTCTCTCCCATGCCCCCTCATCCCAGCTGAAGGACAGACAGTTTTCTCCCTACCAGTGGACTCTTTAACGGAGAATGTTTTCTGGCACTTCCTAACCAGGTACCCCCTCTAGGACAGCCTAACCACCAGTATTTCAGCTAGGAACAGGCCTGAGTTGAGGGAGATGGGGTTTTTTTAGAGTCTCTCCAAGTGCATCACTCCCCGTCCTGCTCCCAGCTGGGCAGTCCTCTTTTGCAAACGCAGTGACTAAAACTGTGCCAAGGTTCAGGGGGAAAGAGTCTAACCTAGGGGTGGCCAACCTGTGGCTCTGGAGCCACATGTGGCTCTTCAGAAGTTACATAATGTGGGTTCCTTGCATAGTCACTGACTCCGGGGCTGGAGCTTGCTACAGGCGCACAACTTCCCAATGTGCCAGGGGGCAGGTGCTGCATCTGCTCAATCCACTGGCTATCTCCACAGGCCACTGGCCCTGCCGCCACTCCACCCCTTTCCAACCCCCTCCCCTGAGGCCTTGCTTTATGCTCTCGCTCCTCCCCACTCCACTCTCAGGGCCTCCTGCACACTACGAGGCAGGTGCAGGAGACGGGAGGGGGAGTGGTACTGATCGGTGGGGCTGCCCCTGTGTGGGAGGTGCTATGAATCAGGCTCAGGTTGGCCACTCCTGGGTCTAACCTGAGCCCAGTCTCACTGCCCAATCCCTAGTTGTCGGCATTTTGGGGTGCTGGTGGGTTTGGTTTTCCCAGGTTCACTATTGGCCTATGAGATGTGAATATGCCCAGGAAACTGGTCTCCAAATACTACAGTGATTGTGAGCGCATGAGAAATTGGTCAACAGCCAGCCAGCCAGAACAAGATGATAGCTCTGTAGACAGACCGAATGGTGTCTCCTCACTTGGGCTTAAATCCAGCACAATCACCTACTGCAAACAGGTACCAGAACAGTGGCATGTTCCATTGAACCACACCAATTAAGGTGTCGTGTTGTGCTCCAAATAAAGCTAGGCCGAACAGGGAACTGAATCGTTTAACTGCCCAATCTGGAAATGGTAAAAGACAATTCCAATATCATGCATTGAAATTATTTTTATAAAGGCTGACTTTACTCGCTTCTCCCCTATTCAGGAACAGACTTTGCAGTCCTTTCCTCTGATTCCAGTCTCAGAATGGATGAATTTGACAATTATAATTTTATTTCATTTTGGAAATTAAATGTTTTATTTTATGGGCCCAACAAAGTCCAAGCCATGTTTAATTTTCTGTCAGCCTTCACTAGTTCCAGCAGGAAGGAGGCTGCTCCGTGGCAGAGGTGTGATGTTGAATGCAATTGGGATCAACACTTTTCTGCTACAGGAATCTGACTGACGAACATTACGTGGATTGTGGACAGGTTGATCCCTAAAGGCTCGAGGTTGTTCAAGACTGCTTTGGCCACCATGAAGCAGGCTAGAACTAGTTGCTCATCACAGTTTAAGACCCAGAGACAACCCAGAGGAAACTAATATTTCAATGGGGGACATAGAGAGACAAGGTTGGGGACAGGATTATCTTTTATTGTGACCAACTTCTCGATGGGTGAGAAAGACAAGCTTTCAAGCCACCCAGAGCTCTTCTTCAGGGCTGGGAAAGGAAAACTCCCAGCAAAATGCAAGGTGGGAAGTGATGTCACTTACCAGGACTCATCTGTGCTTGCGCTTTCGTGGGTAGGAAGATTGGCTGGGGGAGGTCGATGCCCTCCCCAAAGAGCCGATTGCATGGACCCTGCCCACACCTCCACTGCCCCAGGGCCCCGTTTCTGGTTTTGGTGCCGCTGGGGCTCCGGGGGGGGCCTTGAGGCCATTTGGCCCCGGCCTGCCTTCCTGGGGGTCTTGGGGAGGCGTGCAGTGGCACTATAATGCTCTCCCTCCCGGTGCTCTGGGGCTGGGGTGAAGGCTGCAAGCAGCGGGTATGCCGCGCACTCAGGGGGCGTGGCGCAGCTCCCTTGGTTGGATAAGGGTGGGGCTGGAGGTAAGCCTCACCCCAGCCAGCGGATGCACGTGCTGCGCCATTGCAGTGCTGGCCAATTGCGTTGGCCCTCCGGGGCTTCCAAAGCACCAGGCCTGGAGTGGTCACTCCAATTCGGCATCTCACTAGAAAAAAACTAACCGGGCGGTTTCTGAGCACTGTGGTTCTCAACCCATGGCCTGCATTGCATGCCCAAAGTGTGTAGCTCCAGCAGATGACCCTCGTTAGCGGCGTAGCTGAGTGCATAAAAAAAATTCCAAAGTTTTTGCCGATGCCACTCATCTTCCCTCCATGGGTGTCTGAAAAGGCTCCTGTAGGAACCTTCCTGTTATACTCTGCAGTCCACTTTACAGCACTCTTCCAGTAATGTATCTGAAGTCTGTCTTACTAAAACACCACCCAATCTTTCCTTCCCACCCTCTCGCCTCACATCCACCCGTTTAACACCCAGATGCGTCTTGAATGTTGTCACATGACACTTTTTCCACTTTCCATCAACCTGGGTAAGGAGAGTATTGCATGTGTCTCAGGTGGGGCTGAAGACCCGTCCTTCCCTTTTTCTCCCTTCATCTCTGTTTAGGCTCAATTAGTCTGCTATGGTGCAAGAGGTAAGCGGGACAGCAGACTGTGACCTAGGCACTCCTGTATTTCATTCACTCCCACACTCCTGCGGCCTTGTGAGCTATCATATGGAAGCTAATACCAGGGCTGCGTTGGTAAGTCAAGTATGCATTCCTATACATGGCTGGCTGTTTTAACGCTATACGTGAAGTTGCTGAATTACCTCTTCTGTATGATGTTTACTAGAACAGGACGTATGGCAACCTATGGCAATCGTGTGCTGAAGCCGGCAACCTCGCAGGCTGATTTTCAGCGTGGGCACTCACGCTGCACCAGATCCTGGCCATATGGTCTGGGGGAGCTACTGTCATTTTAATTTATAATTTTAATTGAAGATTCAAATTAAACATTTTTAATACACTCTTATTATACTTTACACTTACAACAATAATTTAGCTGTATATTATAGACATAGAAAGAGACCACCTTCTACAGAAACGGTTAAAATGTGATTACCGGCAACGGCGAAACCTATAAATCTAGAGTGAATAAATAGAAGGACTCGGCACACCAACTTCACTGAAAGGTTGCCGACTCCACTGTACTAGAAACATGTTGAAGTACCCAACAACTTAAGCCTAGGATAAAGGTAATAAACAGGTCGGGCCTAGATGAAGGAACTATGGGTTACACGTCAATTTACATTATTAGCAGTTAAGCACAATAAGCCTATGAAAAGCTGAACCTCTAGCAGGGGTTATTATGGGCAATTCATTTATGGGACAGACAGAAGATCTCCATCTTTTATCCATCATCTTAGAGGAGACTAAAGGGAGAACCAAGGAATTTGATCTTTGTGATGAGTCCATAAGCCAGGCCAGCCAGTAAAAGGCTGGAAAGGAGATGTAGCACAGAGACAAGCACATGCTGAACAAAGACCATAGCTTGACTAGATTATGTTTTCGATTGTCTAGATTGGATGTTTTCACTTGCACATGCTTGTAACCATCACTCTGTTCATTTATCCTTTCTTCCTGGTGTCTCTTAATCCCTGCTCTTTTGTTAATAAGCTTGTTTCACTTTCAATAGTAATCAACAGTGCTGAGTAAGGTCAAGTGAAGACATTGGGGGGCTTACTAGCAAGCTGGCAGCCTGGGTGTTGGCTTGTCTCTGCAGAGGGCTGTGAAACTGACACTTTTCTCTAGGGGACAGAGGGGTCAGTGAGAGGGACTGATCCCTGCAGGAGGGATGATCTGGGTGCTAGTGAGGGCGCTGCAAGGTCAGCCTGCCAGGCATAACCAGGTTGGGCAAACCCATGGTGAGGCTTGTGGGCTGCTTGCATCAGAGCTCTGACCCAAAATCTTCACAACCACTTGGGCTGCAAGGCAGATGACTTGACTGAACCCCTTTCTGGCCTGCCGTGAATCCCCAAACGTACACAGAGAGCACCCTAAAAGCAGAAGCTGGTGCAGCTTACAATTGGGTGAGTCCTTTACTGAATGCTCTTGCAGCTGTGGATGGTCCTGCCAGCCTGGCAGTGCAGGGAAAACCTCTCTCCAGCAGACGTAGACACATTGGCCAGCTGTCTGGCATTTCCCTACCTGTCCCAGGGCTGGAAGTCCGGAAGCACATCTGCCCTTTCTCAGGACTTCATACTCCCTGCTGCAGTAGGGAAAGCACAGTTCGAAGCCCCTGTTTTGTTTGGGGCTTTTTGAAAATGTCTTCGGACACTCCATGGTTTTCCTTGCCACAAGAGGGATATGAGTTGAGCAGGCACCGGTGCTGTGCAGGAAATTTAAACTCATTAGTTCATGATACCATTAATGAGAGCACCTGGGGAAAAATTGCTGTTAGCTGACAGATAGCTGCAGCAAAGAGGCAGCTACCTGGGGGACTGAGCGGATCAAATAACCCAAAAACCCACACGGGGTCAGGGAAAGTATATTAGGAGCAATCCCAGGAATCCCACTAGCATCCCCCAAGGCCGCAATGTGATGGGTCCTCCCCACTCGGACTCCCAGCACATGGGAGTACCCCATGAGAGGGGAACAAGACAGACACAGAGCAGTGGCTGCGCTGCCAGGAAAACCATGTCACTGGGCATGCAAGTCGAGAGGAACGACTGCCTGTTATTGGTAGCTAGCGCTGCCTGTGAAGGGGTGGCAGCTGAGGAGTGTGAGCCAGCTGGCACTGCACGGTGGGACGTATGGTCCCGCAACCAGGAACAAATTCAGCCCCCTCTCTGGTGCTTCCCTTTCTCCGGCCATGGCAATTAGAATGTGAATAGCTGATGAAGGGGAAGGGGGGACGCACAAAGAATGTGTCTAAGAAAAGGAAGCACCTATTCTAACACCGCACTTAGTCTGGGCCAGGGCACGTACACAGTGCAGATCAGACTCCCCTGTGAGGGTCCAGCAGCCCCACTCAACAACATGGGCGCAGATAGCCAGTTGGCTGGCAACAGCTTCCAAGTGACTGAAGACTAATGAGCAGGAAGGTTATTTCAACATGGTAGCTCACATGGATACGTGTCTGTTGGCTACAGCTGAGCATCATGTGGGGCACAGTCATGGGGGTTGGAGGATGGCCCCAAACAGATAATCCCAGTTGGCTATCGGGAATCCACAAGAGTTACCAGTGGGACAGATCTGTCGGCACCACCCCATCTTCTTCTGCCAGATGGAACTAACACCATGGGCTTCGGGGGGGGTTCTTGCATAGTTCTCAACAATGGGGGGGGTGCCCCTAGGCCTTACTTCAAAAGACGTGTCTCACTGAGGCTAAAGATGGAGAGTAACAACATGTCAATGTTTACTTTGCTTCATTTCATGAACACTCAGTGGGCCTTCTCCTCACTCACAATACTTTCCACCCAAATGCAATTGTTCCAGCACACCCATTTATGGGCCTTAAGCTGTTTCAAATCCAGATTGGCAGAGCTTAACATTCTGAATAATTAACAGGGATGCCAATTCTCAGGTTTTATCAAAGGTCGCAGAATATTTTGGTGTTTTTCCTTTAACCCTGCTCCTTGGATTCATGTGTGCATGGGAGAAGCTCAGATTGCATTTGAAAATGTGACCTGAATTAGAGCTCCTGGAACAATGGGGCATGAGCGAGGCCATGGGCCGATCACTTTTTACTGGCCTAGAAGGGTGTGCAACTGGGGCGAGGGGCTTGAGCAGGAGCGAGCATGGGTGGGGTCTTGGGGGAAAGAGGCAGGGGGAGAGCCTTGGAGAGAAAGGGGGTAGGGGTGGGAGGTGTGATACCATGGTTCACGGCCCCCGATAGCCTCCCTCCCATCCCACCTCCCCCCACTTTTAGGCAGTCTTCCACACCACTCCTTAGTCCTGACCTGAATGTGACATAACAGCTAAGAAAAAGGAAGACAAATGCAAAGACAATCCAGACATATCCTTTTCTTTAAAATCTCTTGATTTTGGAACAGCTTGGAGGGGTAATACTGCAGAAAGGCAGGTGTATTCCCACGCTCATTCCACCACATTTATCCTTGTCGCTCAAAGGCAGCTGCCATTGTTACGTGCTTAAACATTCCCAAAACTGAGCAACGAAAAAGCCCAGAAAATGATGACCACCGTGTCAGAAATTTTACACACACAACTGAAAACAGGGGCATGAAAATGGAAAACCGTAGCAATAGCTAAGCTATGTGGGGAGCTTGGGATCTGCCCATGTAATGAGTCAAGGTGAATCAATATTAAAAACCTAAAAAAAGTTTTGGGGTTTTTGATCAGCTGAGATGGTGAGAGGGGCCAGGCAGATCCAGCAGAGCAAAGTAGTGGGGAAAAGCACAAGGCAGCAGGACATGAGAGTGATGATTGGCTTTACCATATGCACCCCCCCCTCCCCCCCCCCCCCTACTCCAATCCTGGGGCAGGCCCCCCCCCCCCCCGACCCTCATTCATCTGCAAAGGGGGTGGGGGGGTGTGAAAACAAGTAACATTTTCCAGATTTACTAGTTGTTGTGTCAGCCCATTCTATGTCCCTCAGCATACACTCTGAGGGACACCCTCAAAGAGAAAACACATCCATGATTGCAGCCACATCAAGCCATCCGTGGAGGAGACAGTGATGAAGCGTGCGAAAGGGGACGGAGCTAAGGCAGAGCAGCTCTCCACCCCGAGTGAGAGAGGAGCGAGGAGCAGCTGCAGTATCTCAAGAGAGAATATGAGACACATGTTTATGCAATCAGGACAATATGTTTGCAGTAGAGAATGTTTCCAAGAGGCAGTTTCTAAATGAAGCGTTGTATATATATATAAAGTGGGCGCATCTACTTTACCAGATATTCATCACACCGCTGCCCCTTTTACTGACAGGAGATGCCTTACAAACTTAGAGGGGCAGCATAGTAAAAAGCAAAGTTCCTTGTATCCGTTTCTCTTGTAGCTACACATTGTACATTGTACAGGCTGCAGGCACAAATGGACCTTATGTCCTAGCGAGGCTGTCCCTCTATTTTCCACCAGCAAAGGTAAGAGAGGCCATGTTAGATTCACTGTTTTCCTGATTCCAGCGTGACTGACTGGGGACAACATGTTTTCATGCCAATTGTGGGCTTTATCAGGGAAGGGATGGGTCGGGGTGCAGTGACGTCTCACCAGCAGCTGTGGCCCAGAGGCATTCTGCTTCTATAGGAGAGAGGCAAGCACTGACTGTATGGAGCACATTGGGGAAGGGTGCCTCCTACAGCTGCCTTCTGGGGCTGCGGCATGCGCTCAATCAAGTGCCTTTCCCTATCACACAAAGGAGCAAGAGATGATGTGATTAATTTTGGATGGAACATTTGGCCTCAGAGGTGTTTCGATGACTATGGCACTGTCCATCAATTTAACTTAGTTAGGAGAAAAGGATGGCATTTTGGGAGTATAGAGACCTTGGGCTGCTTAACCTAGGGACAGACAAACAGCCATTTAAAATCCTTTTCACCTCCTATTAGGGATAAAGATAAATAAAAAATAGTGAGAGTATTTGAAGTGTAAAGTATAAATAAGGCTTCCATTTAACAATATTCTTTGGGTTACTTTAGCCAGAGAGAGGTGGTTTTTTCGACGGTACAAATACCTCCTGTCTGCATCACAGCCAGCCAGAATGTACTAGCCAGAGCCTGAGTTCAACAGTCTTGATGTCAGGAACCAAGAAGAAGCTGGGTTAGGACACCAGGCAGTCTGGGGCAGGAGACAAAGTGGAGAACAGACCTATGTTATTGGGAACAGAGTCAGGTCAGGCCAGGATGCCAGGGTGTCAGAGGCAGGAGACATAGCTGGTGGTCTGGAGCCTACATGTCAGATGCCAGGAAATCATAGCCAGGCAGTGCAAGACACATTAGACCAGAGCAACGAGACTTCTAGTTATTCAGACAGCTTCTTGCTCGCTGCTTATGGCTTAAGTATGGTTTGTCAGTGGGCCTATCAGCTACATGAGACTCTGCCAGTTGGACCTCAGGGTGTTAGGACCTTCACAGTGGGGGCTGGCTTCATGGGTCCCAGGTGAAAAACTAGCCCTAGCTTGCTGGAAGGTGGAGGGTTGGAGGCATGGATGCTCCCATGGAATTTTAAGGGTCCAGGTTTGAGACTGGTAGGGCATGACAAATTTGCCAGCTTCTTTCAATTGGAATAATGAGAAAAAGTTTGAGATGGGCTGGAGCTGTTGTTCAGAACATCAGAATTTAGCAATGCATCCTTAGCTTTTTTAAATGCAACATCACAGGCTTCAGTCCACTTCCACGCCTTGTTCTGCCCCCAAGGTGCTCGATTGAAGTGTTTTTAGCAGTGTGGCTAAACTGTGATAGATAGAACTTTCCCTTAGTAGTTCAGTAGTCCTAGAAACGTGCGCAGACTGGCTTACATTTCGAGAGTGGGGTGTCCTCCATCGTAAGCTGGTGAGTTGGGGCTCAACCCTCCAGCTGGCGGGAGGGGAGCCACACCCGACTCGCTCCTTGTACCCTATAACTGGTGGGCTGCAAGTAGTCAGGGTTAGCACCGTCTCAGGAGTCAGGCCCTCTGGAGCGGGGGGTGGGGGCTGACCAACAATCAGTCGCAGGCGCCTTCAGGCCCTCAGTTCCAGGGGGGCTTATGTTTGACAAAAAACAATCAGTTCTCAGAGTCTCACCACGATCAGTCCTCATGAAGGTTCACAGGTGCTGACCCTCAGACAGGGAAATGAAACACATAAGCACACAGTCAGTTAGTGTAAGCCCAGGCCCTCGGTCAGGGCGGGGCAACAGCAGTTCAATATAAAACCGGCCATCTGGTGCTGGAGCGGGGCAAACAGCAGTTCCATAGATGCCCAGGCCCTCTGGAGCAGGGGCTGCTGGGCAACAGTAGTTCAATATAAGCCCAGGCCCTCTGAAACAGGGGTAATGGGTACAAGCAATCAGTCTCAATATAAGTCCAGGCCCTCTGTAGAGCAGGGGGCTGGGATAAACAGCTTTCAGTCTCAATATAAGTCCAGGCCCCCTCTGTAGCAGGGGGGTGGTGGATAACCAGCAATTCAGTCTCATTATAAGTCCAGGGTTCAGACCCTCAGGCTGGTGGCAGCACAAAGGCACACAGTCAATCAGGGTGAAGCCCAGGCCCTCATATCAGGGCGGGGCAGCACAATTGCAGTTCTACGCCCAGATCCTTACAGGCAGGATAGCTGGGCAACACAAATAGTTCAATATATTGCCCACGACCCTCTGAGGAGCAGGGGGCTGGGATCACAGCAGGTCAGTAGAAAACCGGGCCCTCTGGAGGGGGTGGGGGCAAACAACAGTTTTTTATAAGCCCAGGCCCTCTGGATGGCCGGGGGCTGGGCTAACAACTGCAGTTCAAATACATAACCAGGTCCTTTGGTCAGGGCGGGCGCAAACACAATAGTCTATACAGGGCTCAGGCCTGTGGTGTCAGGAGCTGAGCGATGACAAACCACTCAGACTAGGGCAGGCCCTCTCTGTCTGCGCTGGGGGTATGAGGGGGAGACTGCCACCCGTGCAGTGGGGTGGCAGTGGGGGGAGGACACAGGCCCACCCACTCCACTGTGTCCCAGCCCGGGGCCCTTTAATAGCGGCTAGCAATGTATCCCGGTCTTGGGACAGTGGGGTCATGACCGAATAACACACTGACATGGGCACCTCGGTGCCTATAGCCTGGACAGGGGTCGGCTATCCCCGGGCTACATTCCATATCCCTCATCTATAGGTACCTGCACCTAGGTCGCCATGGGTTCGGGCCAAGTTCCACCGGCTATGGGGTCTGAAGGACCACGGCTTGGGGGCTATAGTCAGGCAACTCCTGCTGGCAGTCCGGCCAGGCTGGCTCACGGTGGGTGCCTCCGGATAACAGCAGGGCGGAAGCGGCGGCGGCGGCTTCTCACCTCGTACCGGGCGGGAGGATAGTACTAGCGGCTGCTCCGGGTTCCGCTATCCCAGGGAAGTGCCGCAGGTTCATCATCGTACCGGGCGGGGGGCAGTGGGAAGACCAGTCCGGATCACCGCCTCGGGTCCTGGAGGGTTTCCTCAGTATGGAGCTCCTGCCGGCACGTCTACTCGCGGCCGGTGGCTGGATCTCCGGACTGAGCTTTGGCGTTCTCCTTTTCTACTTCCTGTCCCGCACTTGGACTTCCGGGGGCGGTGGGAACCGGAAGGTGGTGACCTCAGCCCACTTGGGCGTCCTGGGAGGGAGGCCTCCCTCTGCGGGCAGGAGGGGAGCCACCCCGACTCGCTACACTACACTGCTTTGCATCTGAAGAAGTGGGTATTTCAACCCTTCAAATGCTCATGCTGCAAAACAGTCTGTTAGTCTATAACGGTGCCACAGGTATTCTTTTGCTGCTTCTACAGAACCAGACTAACACGGCTACCCCTCTGATACTACACTCCACAATAGCTTTAAAATTTTGCTGGGGCCTTATGAAAGACCTGCCAGAATCAATGATGTGTCCCAATTATTCAAACAGAGGGCTTGAAGAAATTGCGAACTCGTAGGCTCATAACTCTTAAGTCTTTGTAGGGTTGCCTCTCCTAATATTCTTTAAGTGATCCTCTTAATTTCTTCCAGTTGGACCAGGATATCATCCAGATAGCACTGAACTCCTGACAAGCCACACAAGATCTGGTACATAGCCC
>NC_059080.1:105366491-105389265 GCF_020497125.1 Mauremys mutica | reverse complement strand
GTCCTGGGATCCTGACCTTTAGGGAAGAGTTTATCCAGAGGAGTGATAGAGAAGAGAAGAAACCCTGCAGAGGTCAGAGTATGCAGAGGCCAAGGGAAATGGCAGCAAGGATGGAGGCGTGTAGACCTTGGATGCTGATTCAAGGGCTGGAACCTAGGCTTGGGTTCTCCTATTAGCCACTAGGGAAGTGGCATAGTTTTGAATTGTAAGACTACCTGGAATGGTTGGTCCAGTGAGACTCTGCTACTACTCCAGAAGGAGAAAACTGTACAGTGACCTGGCCAGAGGGCCCAGCCAAAAAGAGGAAGCACTGTGACTCCTAAAGAGCAAGAGGAGCCCTGGCACTAATTAGTGAAGGAAGGGGCCATCAAATCAGCCAGAGCTGGTGACCAGATGCAGCCACACAGGAGTGTCCCAACTTTGAGTAAACCCCCGACAGAGACATTATGGGAAGCTGACCAGATGGAGAAACATTTCCACTTACTCAGGTAAGTAGCCCTCATTGCAGGTTTCCTGCTGTTCAGTGGCACTCCTCAGTGTGCTTCTTAACAGCTTGCATCCTCTTCATTCAACCCTGGAGGCACCATGCTGTGAGATGGGGCACTTGTGGATTCAGGTGTGGTATCCAGCCATGTGGAAGCATGCATCCTGTAAAGTTGAGGGCAACATAACATTCTCGTGGATCTAGGAAAGGGATGACTGCAGCTATGGACACCACGCAGAAGTTTATCTCCATTGAGGTTCCAGAAGTCCAAGATGGGTCTGAGACCCACCTCTGGCTTTGAATATCAGGAAGTAATGGTAATAAATTCCCTACCCTGGTGACACAAGGACACCCAAAGAATGTAGAGTTTGGCACTACATGTCTCATGACATGGGTCTCTGAAGAGGAACTGGGTAGGTAGGTGGGAAGTGGGAGGATGGAAAAAAATTGAAGGGTGTATTCGCATTCCAATGTGCTTAGCTTCAACTTGTCTGAGGGTGATGCATTGTCAAACAGTTGAAATTGGACAACCTCTATATTCATTCACTGCTGCCACCATTAGTGATTCAGGTCTGGGGTGTAGATAAAATTGTTCAAACTCCTGAGATGGAACTTGATAGTTTACTCTGTTCTCTTAGTAACCAGTAGAGTAGAGGAAGGAGTTTGGCTGGCTACTTAATGGCCTCATTTATGGGCAAGGCTACTTTCCTTGGTGTACTGGAATGGAGAATATCAACAAGTTTAGAAGCAGTTTCTTCCAGAAGCACTACTTGAATACTCAGACTGCTATCCTTCTAAGGAGCTCCTGATGCACCTCAAAATCACCGGGTATTGGGGTGGAATCTTCCCATACCAGGGCTTCATCGGGCAACGACTACGACGCCTACAGAGGAGGTAAGGGAGAAAGCTCCCTAAGCTGCTCCTGTGGTACCAGGAGATGTTGTTGCTTTGGGATGGGTTAAGGAAAACCCTGGGCTTGAGTATCCACTAGATGACTGGTAATGACTGAGGCATGTCTGTCAGTACCTAAATCTTCTAGAGTGAGGGATTGGTGAAACAGAGCTAGAGGCATTCCCCAAGTCATCCAGTAGGGCCATTGGCATTGCGGGAGGGGGGAGACGGCTGGTATGGTACTGGGTCCCAGGTAGGTCTGGCACAAACTTTCTGGTCTCTAGCTGAAGCCCTCGTGGAATCACACTGACATATATGGGAGTGGGAGGAAACTCCAGACTCTTGGTACCAGGATACCTGAGATCCCAACTCCGAGTCTGATGAGCCAGGGTGGTGCAGTACTGGAAGGGGGCCTCCAGGACAATAATTCAGGATGATGTACTGGAGGGAGAATGAAAGGCTTCCTAGCTGCTGGTAGAGTGTGGCTAGGAGGAGCAGGTACTATAGTGAGTATACGACTGGAGTGCTCAGGTGCCCATAGTCTCAACTGCTGCACCACCCTCAGAGGAGGGTTGCCAAGTTGAAACAAGGGGGAGGACAATACCAACAGGCACAGTAAGTATCTGGCCATGGCATAGGCCTCTGGAGTGATCAGAGCAGACGTAGGCTATTGTCCTGCAAGAATTAAGGGTTGCACTGTTAGTGAGGTACCTGGTCTTGACAGTCCTTGCGGACATATCGAAGTCAATGGGGCAGGTCTGTCTGGAAGAGCCATTACTGACAGCAGCGAGCCAAAGGTCTCGCTCTACCATCAGTATCGAACCAATCTTCTGTGAAGGAGTCCCGGGCTCTGGATTTCAGGGAACAAGATACCGTTTTTTTTCTTATGCTTCTGAGGTCAGGATTGTTCAGAAGCCCTAGACCTTGAAGAAGATGGACCTGGTGACAGGGATCTCCTCCAGATCTGCTCTGCTGGTAATGCTGCGGCAGCACTTGAAGAAGGGGTTGATGAAGAATTTCCCTTTCATAACTGAGAAGTTTCAGATGGTGATTTCAGGGCTGCCTCAATGAGGATATAACGGAGATGCATCTCCCTCAGTTTCTTTGTCCTGGTCCTAAAACCACGGCAAAGAGAGCACCTCTCTCTAACATGACCTTCACCCAGGCATTTGAGACAGTGCGAATGAGGGTTACTGACAAGGATAGGTTTCCTGCAGCCCAGGTTGAACCCCAGGGACCTTGGGATAGGCCCTGCTAGTATTGGGTGGGGTCTGGAGGCCCTGCTAAGCAAAGTTTAGACAGAAAGCTTAAATAACCTAAATAAAATACTAAAATGAACTTAATAAAAATAATAAATGAAAACAAAGCAAAAGTGAAGAGTACCAATAGGTATGTAGTTTACTAGGAACACTGAAGCTCTGACCATGGGATGATGAGAAGGAACTGAAGAAGGGGGCAGAGCTTCACTTCATGAGGAGCTTGGTGATGGGCAGGGCTGCCACTATGGATCCTGCTAGGGCAAACACTCAGGCACTGGTTGTGTACACACACCGACAGTGTAATGGACATATGCAATGATGTAAAGAAGAATAAATAAAATCTTGATTTTGTAATGAACTCTGTGGTAACAGACACCTCTGCTGTGTAAATCCCACTGTCTCCTGTAGGGCTCTGCATGGGCACAATGATCTCCACATGTGGAGTTTACTGAAGGATTTTGCCTAAAAAATGAAACCTTTGATTGAATGTGTTCAATGACTATCATTCTGACAGTGGCAAACACTGTGTTATCTGTTCTACTGTACCAGTAACTGACAGTGCTCATAAAAATGTATCCCTGGATAAAGAATCAGAATAAAAGAAAGCTTAATGAGGGTATTTCAGAGAAATCATCACCAAAAGACAATTGTGAAGGACTAAAGATGATCAGGGAAACTTGGCTATTTACTATTTTTTAAATGAAAACAACATTTTAAAATAACTTAGCCACAATGGCACTACCTACATTTTCATGTATACAAAAAGTCATTTTAAGTAAATGTGCCCTAGAAAATAACTGCAAAATACCATTTACAATTAGGGTGTTAAATAAATAGATTAATAAATAATGTATTACTCCTATTTCATACACTGTTTTCATTACAGTCAAGCTCATTTTTTTCTAGCTATTGTGAAAGTCACAATATCCCAAGGAAGATAAAAAAATCTATAGCCTAGCAATTCAATTCATGAACATAACTATGGTCTTGATGCAACTCCTTTTGAAGTCAATGGATGTCTTTCCATTGACTTTAAAGGAGGCTGGATCAGATCCTGAATGTACTGTTTTAGAAAGACAAAAGAGGTATCACATACATGTAGAACCTTATGCCTTTGAAATTCAAACACAACAAGATTCTGTAATATAATTATTTCCAAAAATGGTTCTTGGGGCCATAGCTTTTTCCTAGTGGAGATTTTGATTACAAGTGAAAATGAAGTTTGATAGCTTTATCTATGATCCTGCAAGCACTTAAAGTCATGTTTAAATTACACATTAAATTAGTCCCATGTCATGCCCATTCTTCAAGCTGTGCATTTGCTAAAATACTTGGTAGATCAAGCCCCATGTCCTTTGCAGAAGTTGGTGCTCTTTGTACAACCACTGCTCAGTTTGGGATAATTCATTCATTTCTTGCCTTAAAATAATGAAATAATATCCAGTGAAATTCCCATACAAGAATGGCATGGGAATCTTGTACAAACTATAGTCAAAACAAATAAATCTGTCAATTAATCATCTGCAACTGTGTTTATTTAGTATCAAACTTTACTGTACTCTGTTTCTGTAGTGGTGGCAAAATAAATCAAGTAATAATTTAATATAACATAAACCTACCATGATTTTAAACAGCCTTTGAGCCATGTGAGTTACTAGGTTAACTGAATACCACTCAAAACAAACTTTCCTTGGAATGTATTTATTCACAGCACTCCCTATATTAACTCAGTAGTCTCACCTTTGCATTAACTTTACCACTGCTTTGTCATGTCAGTTCAGCTGGTCTAGTGGGGAAGCTTTACCTTAATTATTCTCAGAGCTGAATTCCTGCTATGTTTTCAACATATGGTACTCTAACCAGTTCCTTTCTCTGAGGAAAGGATATTCACTCCTGCTTCTTCTCTCTTTAAGTATGTGTCCTCTCAGCACTAAATGCTTCTATGTAATATAAAAAGGGAGCAATACAACTTCAGCAATGTCAGTTTTCTGGTATATCAATATTTCACTTTTATCTGAACAAGACCAACAAATGTCATAATGCATATCACATGCAGAATGTATAGACAGGGTAAGAATTTAGATACCATTGCATTAATTCAGATTTATAATAAAAGACACTATAATGAAAAGGAGAGAACAGTTGCATGCTATAGGTAAAGAATGTATTTCAGTTGCAAAAAGAGATAGGCTCAGCCAACCTCTGTATCTGAACAGTGTTAAAATTGGGGGAAATTCAGATCCAGATTCAAATGCAAACTTTGTGTGCCATGCCCATCATGAGCTATAATATCTACTGCAGAATAGAGAAAAGAGTAGAAGTACTTGTGGCACCTTAGAGACTAACAAATTTATTTGAGCATAAGCTTTTGTGGGCTACAGCCCACTTCATCAGATGCATGCAGTGGAAAATACAGTAGGAAGATATATACATACTGTGACAAAGTTCCTCCTCTACCTTGGTGGGTCCTGCGCTTATTGGCAGATTTGCTCACCTCACAGATTCACCCTGTGGGTCGGGAAACAGCCCAGAGACCTTCCCCTCTGGTAGGAGCCACAGTCCAGGTCAATTCCTCCTGTGTTTGATCAGGAGTTGGGAGGTTTGGGGGAACCAGGGCCTGCCCTCTACTCCGGGTTCCAGCCCAGGACCCTGTGGACTGCAGCTGTCTAGAGTGCCTCCTGGTACAGTTGCAAGACAGCTACAACTCCCTGGGCTACTTCCCCATGGCCTCCTCCCAACACCTTCTTTATCCTCATCACGGGACCTTCCTCCTGATGTATGATAACGCTTGTACTTCTCAGTCCTCCAGCAGTCTGCCTACTCACTCTCAGTTCCTCGCACACACTTCCTCTCCTCTGGCTCCTCCTGGCCTGACTGAAGTGAGCCCTTTTATAGCATCAGAGGGGCCTTAATTAGAGTCAGGTGCTTAACTGCCTCACCTGACTCTTAGCAGGTTAATTGGAGTCAGGGGTTCTCATTAGCCTGGAGCAGCCCCTGCTCTGGTCACTCAGAGAACAGAAAACTCTTTCTCCAGTGGCCAGAAGACCTCCCTTTGACTCCTCTGCTGTAGAGGGTAGGAGGGAGAGGGCTGCTGCTGTTGCTGTTCCTGCTGGGCCCTCATTGCTGCTGCTGTTCCTGCTCCGGCTGCTCCCCTGGCTGGGCTGGACACCACCACCCACCCCCTTTCTCTGCTATCTGCTTGCTGGCTGGCTAGTAGCTTTCCCCACCACCACCTCAGTTGTTGCTGTTACTCCACCCACAGCCCCTTGGGGGGGGGGGGGGCTGCTGGCCTGCTCGGGAACCGAGCAGTGCCCGGCCGCCGCGGACGTCCTCCGGGAGATCGTTGAACGGCACTTCCTGGTGGACGTCTGGCGCGACCACCACCCGGATGACGTCTCGATGTTCACCTTTGTCCGGGTGGAGGCCCATCGGTCGCGCCACTCCCGGCTGGACCGCATTTACCTGTCACGTTTCCACCTTTCACGAGCCCACTCCTCCAGCGTTCGGCTGGCCCCCTTTTCGGATCACCACCTTGCCACCGTGACGGCCTCTCTCTGCGCGGAGAGGCCGGGGCCGGCCTATTGGCATTTTAATAATAGTTTGCTGGAGGATGCGGGCTTTGTGGCGTCCTTCCGGGAGTTCTGGCTGGCCTGGCGACGGCAGAGGCGCGCCTTTCCTTTGGCGCGGCGATGGTGGGACCTGGGGAAGGTGCGCGCCCGGCTCTTCTGCCGCAACTACACCCGGGGCGCCAGCCGACAGAGGGATGTGGCGATAGAGCAGTTGGAACGGGAGGTTTTGAAGCTGGAGAGGCATCTGGCCGGCAGCCCCGAGGATCCATCCCTCTGCGGAGCGTGCCGGGAGAAGCGGGAGGAGCTCCGGGCCCTCGAGGATCATCGAGCCCGGGGTGCCTTTGTTCGATCCCGCATCCGCCTCCTTCGGGAGATGAATCGCGGCTCCCGCTTCTTCTACGCCCTGGAGAAAAGGAGGGGGGCCAAAAAGCATGTCACCTGCCTCCTGGCGGAGGACGGCACCCCCCTCACGGATCCGGCGGAGATATGCGGGAGGGCCAGGGCCTTCTACGCGGCTCTTTTCTCCCCGGATCCGACCAATCCTGACGCTTGCAGAGTGCTCTGGGACGGACTCCCGACAGTCAGCGGGGGTGACCGGGACCGGCTAGAGCTGCCTCTCACTCTGGCCGAGTTCTCGGAAGCCCTCCGTCGCATGCCCACCAATAAATCTCCGGGCATGGACGGGCTGACCGTGGAGTTCTACCGCGTGTTCTGGGACGTCCTCGGACCAGACCTAGTCACCGTCTGGGCCGAGTCTTTGCGGGGCGGGGTCATCCCTCTCTCGTGCAGGCGAGCCGTGCTCGCCTTATTGCCGAAGAGGGGGGACCTCCGCGATTTACGGAATTGGCGTCCCATCTCGCTCCTCAGCACGGACTACAAAATCGTTGCGAAGGCCATCTCGATGCGGCTAGGGTCCGTGCTGGCGGACGTGGTCCACCCAGACCAGACCTACACCGTCCCGGGCCGCACGATCTTTGATAATCTGTATCTGGTCCGGGACCTTCTGGAAATAGGGTGTAGGGATGGTCTGTCGTTCGCCCTCTTGTCCCTGGATCAGGAGAAGGCGTTCGACAGGGTGGACCACGGGTATCTCCTGGGCACTCTGCAAGCGTTTGGCTTCGGACCCCAGTTTGTGGGTTTTCTCCAGGTGCTGTACGCTTCCGCGGAGTGTCTGGTCAGGCTCAACTGGACCCTGACCGAGCCGGTCAGCTTTGGGCGAGGAGTACGGCAGTGGTGTCCCCTCTCGGATCAGCTGTACGCTCTGGCGATCGAGCCCTTCCTCTGTCTCCTCCGTCGGAGGCTGACGGGGTTGGTGCTCCGGGAGCCGGGGCTGCGGCTGGTCCTGTCGGCATACGCCGACGATGTGCTCCTCGTGGTCCAGGACCCGGGCGACTTGGCGCGGGTGGAGGCTTGCCAGGCCATTTATTCGGCGGCCTCCTCCGCCCGGGTCAACTGGGTCAAGAGCTCTGGCCTGGTGGTAGGGGACGGGTGGCAGGTGAGCTCCCTGCGGTCATCCGGTGGAGCGCGGGTCCATCCGGTGGAGCGCGGGTCCGCTGCTCTATCTCGGCGTTTACCTTTCTGCCATGCATGAAACTGGAATGGTTTAGAGGGCGGGGTGAGGGCGCGGCTCCGGAAATGGACGGGACTACTCTGGTACCTCTCTCTTCGAGGGAGGGCGCTGGTGCTGAATCAATTAGTCCTGTCCATGCTCTGGTACCGGCTCAACACCCTGGTCCCGGCCCCGGATTTCCTGGCCAACCTCCGGACGGCGGTTCTGGAGTTCTTCTGGCCAGGAACGCACTGGGTCTCTGCAGGGGTCCTCCACCTGCCCCTGGAGGACGGGGGGCAGGGCCTGAAGTGCCTGCGCACTCAGGTCCACGTCTTCCGCCTCCAGGCCCTGCAGAGGCTCCTGTATGGTGTGGGTAGTCCGGCGTGGAGCGTATTGGCGCACGCCTTCCTCCGCCGCTTCCGAGGGCTCCGATACGACCGGCAGCTCTTTTATCTCCATCCGAGATGTCTTCCGCGAGACCTCTCTGGGCTGCCGGTCTTCTACCAAGACCTCCTCCGGACCTGGAAGCTCTTTTCGATGGCCAGGTCCGTGGCGGCCACCGTGGGGGTTGATCTCTTCGCGGAGCCCCTGCTACATAACCCCCAGTTCCGTGTGCAGGTGGCGGAGTCCCCCGCGGTGCGCCAGAGGCTGGTCTTGGCAGGAGTCACCAGGGTCGGAGACCTCCTGGACTATGACCGGGGAGACTGGCTGGATCCCCTGACGCTCACTCAGCTCATGGGGCCCTCCAGCCCTCGTACCCCCCGGCGCGTACTTCAGGAGGTGAAGGCCGCTTTACTGCCCGCTGCTCGGGTTTACCTCGACCGGGTCCTGCGAGAGGGCACGCCCCGCACACCTTCCACCCCGGGCCCTGTGGATCTTTTTATCGGGCCCCTGCCCCGTGGACCCAATCACCCCCCTCGTCCTTTCACAGCGAGCCGGCTGCCCGATCTGCAGCCGGTTCTGTTCCAGACCGCGCCAAGAAAACATCTGTACGCGCTCGTGCTCCACACGCTTCATTACCTCACCCTCGCATCCCGCCCCGATACGAAATGGCGGGACCTCCTGCCACCTCTCGAGGGTGAGGAGCCCCGGTGGGCCAGCCTGTATTCTGCCCTAGTCCCGAGGCCCGCCGGGGATGTCAGTTGGCGGCTCCTTCACGGGGCCGTGAGCACGGGCGTGTACTTGGCGCGGTTTAACCCTGTCCCCAACACCTGCCCCTTTTGCGGCGTGAAGGAGACCCTGGCGCATGTTTATTTAGAGTGCGCCAGGTTGCAGCCTCTGTTCCGGCTCCTCTTGGATCTCCTATTGTGTTTTTGGTTGCACTTTTCCCCCCACCTGTTTATCTATGCACTCCTCATCCGTGGCCCCACGAAGTCGCGGGATCTCCTTGTCAACCTCCTCGTAGCCCTGGCCAAACTGGTCATCTATAAAACCAGGGAGAGGAGGTTGGCCGACGGGATTTCCTGCGAATGTGGGGCATATTTCCGCTCCTCCGTCCGTTCATGCATCCGGGCAGAGTTCCTCTGGGCGGCGTCCACTGGCTCCCTTGACGCCTTCGAGGAGCAGTGGGCGTTGTCCGGGGTTCTCTGCTCGGTGTCCCCATCTGGTTCCCTTCGTTTAGCCCTATGACCTCACTCCCGCTCCTGTTTTTTTCATTGGTTGTCCAACGTAATTAGTTAGTGTCCCGGACCTGTGGATCCTCCCCTTAGGCTGGGGGGAGGTCCTTTAGCAGGATACGTCTTTCAGATTCGGAGACCCCCCGGAAGAGCAGGAAGGGGGTCTCTGATCACGAGCCTTCCGCCTTGCCCCCTTGAGACGCCCGTTTTGTGGTGCCAGCTGGGCACGACGTGGCAGCACCGGACAGTGATGCTGCCCCTCCTCTGGGGTCCCTTCCCGAGGAAGCCCCCGAGGGAGCCCCTCTTGCCCGCTTGCCATCCGCAGCCCCTGCGAGCGCTGAGGTGGGCTTCGCTTCGGGTGTTGGCGGGCAGGGCCCCGGGGTGGCGGATGGCGATCTCCCCTCCATCTATGATGAGATTGAGGCCCTGGGTCTGACCCCAGTTACACAGGGGGAGGACGACCCTTTGCAAACGGGCCTCGATCTGTGTGACCTCAGCTCGGTCCCCCTGTCCCTGGGTTCCCTTCCCCTGACTGCTGCTTCTGCTCCTGCCTCTGAGGGTCCCCTGGGGTCTTCCATCAGCCCGGCTGCATGTGGCACCTCACTGACGGCCGCCGAGCCCATTGAGGCGACGGCCGGTGCCCCGCTGCCCGGACCCGATTCCCAGGGGGTGTCCCTCTTGGGTGTGGGCCAACTGACCCCCTTCCCGGACGTGGACCCCATTGTTGACTTTCCATCTCCGGATGCCATGGCTGTCGTTCCAGCCGTCGTGGCTGCGCCCGGCATCGTTGTGGGTCCCCTTCCCACGATCCCTGAGCCTGAGCAGGAGGGGCCGCCTTCCTGCGGCCCAACTATTGCAGCTCAGGATCCTGCCTCTGCCCCTCTCCCCGATTCTCATCCTGACCCCACCCCTACTCCTGACTCCTGCCCTATCCCTGAAGCCGGCCCCACCCTTGTCCCCTCCGCCTCCCGTGATGCCATTGCCGCCCCTGGGGATACTCCCCAGGGCGCGGCCTTAGTTGTTTTTCCCTGCCCTGACCCATCAGGGGCTGCTGTTCTCCTTCTGCCGCCCCCTGTTGAACCGGGGAGCGAGGCGGGCCGCGTGGCATCGGCCCATCGGACGCCACGTCGAGGGTCTGCCCCCTGCCTGCCCACCTCGGTGGGCCACGAGGCTGTGACGGGGGCCCCGCTGGGGGACGGTTCTCGATCCGTTACCCCGCCCCCCCATGCACTGAGGGAGGAGCTGCAGGAGTTCCTTAAGGACGTCCGTGGCTCCCGTAACAAGGTCCAACTTGCGCTCCAGCGGTGGGGGGATTTCCATCTGATCCTCCGGGCCGCGAGGGCCCTCAGGCGGAGGGTAAGAGGACAGGGAAGCAGGCCGCCGCGGCCTACCGGCGGGTCCGCCTCTTCCATGACTCTCTACTCATCTACGGGTTTGGTCATGGATTGCTGTGCGGCCCGACGGAGACCGTGGGCGTGTCTGCCGGCGAGGATCCCCCCCAGCACTCCTCATGGCGCCGATCATCCTTGCCACTTTGAACGCCTGGGGCTGTAGGATGGGTCTCCGCAGGAGCCAGGTGCTCTCCTTCCTTCGGGACGGGGGGTACTCTGTGGTTTTCCTGCAGGAGACCCATACGGATCCGGCCGCTGAAGCTAGCTGGAGTGGGGGGACAGGGTCTACTTTAGCCACTTCTCGGTCCACTCAGCAGGAGTGGCGACCCTGTTCTCCCCCGACCTATGGCCCGAGGTACTGGGGGTCGTCGAGGCTGTGCCAGGCTGCCTGCTGCACCTCCGGGTCCGCATGGAGGGGCTTGTCATTAATCTCGTCAACGTCTATGCCCCGACATCGAGCCCGGAGAGGTTGCGTTTTTATCAGCAGGCGTCTGCCTTCCTCGGCTCCCTGGATCCTCGTGAGTGCCTGGTCCTGGGCGGGGACTTTAACACCACCCTCGAGGAATAGGACCGCTCGGGGACTGAACAGTGCCCAGCCGCAGCGGACGTCCTCCGGGAGATCGTCGAATGCCACTCCCTGCTGGACATCTGGCGCGACCACGACCCGGATGACGTCTCGACGTTCACCTTCGTCCGGGTGGAGGCCCATCGGTCGCGCCACTCCCGGCTGGACCGCATTTACCTGTCACGTTTCCACCTTTCACGAGCCCACTCCTCCAGCGTTCGGCCGGCCCCCTTTTCGGATCACCACCTTGCCACCGTGAAGGCCTCTCTCTGCGCGGAGAGGCCGGGGCCGGCCTATTGGCACTTTAATAATAGTTTGCTGGAGGACGCGGGCTTTGTGGCGTCCTTCCGGGAGTTCTGGCTGGCCTGGCGAGGGCAGAGGCGTGCCTTTCCTTCGGCGCGGCGATGGTGGGACCTGGGGAAGGTGCGCGCCCGGCTCTTCTGCTGCGACTACACCCAGGGCGCCAGCCAACGGAGGGATGCGGCGATAGAGCAGTTGGAACGGGAGGTCTTGCAGCTGGAGAGGCGTCTGACCACCAGCCCCGAGGATCCATCCCTCTGCGGAGCATGCCGGGAGAAGCGGGAGGAGCTCCGGGCCCTTGAGGATCATCGAGCCCGGGGTGCCTTTGTTCGATCCCGCATCCGCCTCCTTCGGGAGATGGATCGCGGCTCCCGCTTCTTCTACGCCCTGGAGAAAAGGAGGGGGGCCAAAAAGCACGTCACCTGCCTCCTGGCGGAGGACGGCACCCCCCTCACGGATCCGGTGGAGATATGCGGGAGGGCCAGGGCCTTCTACGCGACTCTTCTCTCCCCGGATCTGACCGATCTTGACGCTTGCAAAGTGCTCTGGGATGGACTCCCGACGGTCAGCGCGGGCGACCGGGACCGGCTAGAGCTGCCTCTCACTCTGGCCGAGTTCTCAGAAGCCCTCCGTCGCATGCATGCCCACCAATAAATCTCCGGGCATGGACGGGCTGACCGTGGAGTTCTACCGCGTGTTCTGGGACGTCCTCGGACCAGACCTAGTCGCCGTCTGGGCCGAGTCTTTGCGGGGCGGGGTCATCCCTCTCTCGTGCAGGCAAGCCGTGCTCGCCTTATTGCCGAAGAGGGGGGACCTCCGCGATTTACGGAATTGGTGTCCCATCTCGCTCCTCAGCACGGACTACAAAATTGTTGCGAAGGCCATCTCGATGTGGCTAGGGTCCGTGCTGGCGGACGTGGTCCACCCAGACCAGACCTACACCGTCCCGGGCCGCACGATCTTTGATAACTTGTATCTGGTCCGGGACCTTCTGGAATTAGGGTGTAGGGATGGTCTGTCGTTCGCCCTCTTGTCCCTGGATCAGGAGAAGGCGTTCGACAGGGTGGACCACGGGTATCTCCTGGGAACTCTGCAAGCGTTTGGCTTTGGACCCCAGTTTGTGGGTTTTCTCCAGGTGCTGTACGCTTCCGCGGTGTGTCTGGTCAGGCTTCACTGGACCCGGACCGAGCCGGTCAGCTTCGGGCGAGGAGTACGGCAGGGGTGTCCCCTCTCGGGTCAGCTGTACGCTCTGGCGATTGAGCCCTTCCTCTGTCTCCTCCATCAGAGGCTGATGGGGTTGGTGCTCCAGGAGTCCTTCACGGGGCCGTGAGCACGGGCGTGTACTTGGCGTGGTTTACCCTTGTCCCCAACACCTGCCCCTTTTGCAGCGTGAAGGAGACCCTGGCGCACGTTTATTTAGAGTGCGCCAGGTTGCAGCCCCTATTCTGGCTCCTCGTCGCTCTCCTTTTACGTTTTTGGTTGCACTTTTCCCCCCACCTGTTTATCTATGCACTCCCCATCCGTGGCCCCACAAAGTCGCAGGATCTCCTTGTCAACCTCCTCTTGGCCCTGGCCAAACTAGCCATCTATAACACCAGGGAGAGGAGGTTGGCCGACGGGATTTCCTGCGACTATGGGGCCTATTTCCGCTCCTCTGTCCGTTCACGCATCCGGGCAGAGTTCCTCTTGGCGGCGTCCACTGGCTCCCTTGACGCCTTCGAGGAGCAGTGGGCGTTGTCTGGGGTTCTCTGCTCGGTGTCCCCATCAGGTTCCCTTCATTTAGCCCTATGACCTCACTCCCGATCCTGTTTTTTTCCATTGGTTGTCCCACGTAATTAGTTAGTATCCCAGACCTGTGGATCCTCCCCTTAGGCTGGGGGGAGGTCCTTTAGCAGTGGGCGGGCTGGATACTAATAGGACTACTCTGCCATTCCCAACTGGCCTGGGTCTATCACAATACACAGATAACATGAAACAATGGGTGTTACCATACACACTCTAACGAGAGTAATCGGTTAAGGTAAGCTATTACCAGCAGGAGAGGAAAAAAACTTTTTGTAGTGGTAATCAAAATAGTCCATTTGCAGCAGTTGACAAGAAGTTGTGAGGAACAATTGGGGGTGGGGGGGGGGAAATAAACATGGGGAAATAGTTTTACCTTGTGTAATGACCCATCCACTCCCTGTCTTTATTTAAGCCTAATTTAATGGTGTCCATTTTGCAAATTAATTCCAATTCAGCAGTCTCTCGTTGAAGTCTGTTTTTGAAGTCTTTTTGTTGTAATATTGGAATCCTGGGGCATCTCAGGCATTGGCACCCTGACAGCAGGATTATCTGGCTATGTAGACTCCCTCCTCAGGCTCTATGCTACCAGCACTCCTAGCTATCTTCAAGACACCACTGACTTCCTGAGGAAACTACAATCCATCGGTGAACTTCCAGGAAACACCATCCTGGCCACTATGGATGCTGAAGCCCTCTACACCAACGTTCCACACAAAGATGGACTACAAGCCATCAGGAACAGTATCCCCGATAATGTCACGGCAAACCTGGTGGCAGAACTTTGTGACTTTGTCCTCACCCATAACTATTTCACATTTGGGGACAACATATACCTTCAAATCAGCGGCACTGCTATGGGTACCCGCATGGCCCCACAGTATGCCAACATTTTAATGGCTGACTTAGAACAACGCTTCCTCAGCTCTTGTCCCCTTATGCCCCTGCTCTACTTGCGCTACATTGATGACACCTTCATCATCTGGACCCATGGAAAAGAAGCCCTTGAGGTATCCCACCATGATTTCAACAATTTCCACCCCACCATCAACCTCATCCTGGACCAGTCCACACAAGAGATCCACTTCCTGGACACTACAGTGTTAATAAGTGATGGTCACATAAATACCACCCTATACCAGAAACCTACTGACCACTATACATTTGCTCCAACCCCTCAGACAGAGACAGACACCTACAAGATCTCTATCAACTGTTCTTACAACTACAATACCCACCTGCTGAAGTGAAGAAACAGATTGACAGAGCCAGAAGAGTACTCAGAAGTCACCTACTACAGGGCAGACCCAACAAAGAAAGTAACAGAACGCCACTAGCCGTCACCTTCAGCCCCCAACTAAAACCTCTCCAGTGCATCATCAAGGATCTACAACCTATCCTGAAGGACGATCCATCACTCTCACAGATCTTGGGAGACTGGCCAGTCCTTGCTTACAGACATCCCTCCCAACCTGAAGCAAATTCTCACCAGCAACCACAGACAACACAACAAAAACACTAACCCAGGAACCTATCCTTGCAACAAAGCCCGTTGCCAACTCTGTCCACATATCTAGTCAGGGGACACCATCATAGGACCTAATCACATTAGCCACACTATCAGAGGCTCGTTCACCTGCACATCTACCAATGTGATATATGCTATCATGTGCCAGCAATGCCCCTCTGCTATGTACATTGGCCAAACTGGACAGTCTCTACGTAAAAGAATAAATGGACAGAAATCAGATGTCAAGAATTGTAACATTCAAAAACCAGTCGGAGAACACTTCAATCTTCCTGGTCACTCGATTACAGACCTAAATGTCGCAATATTACAACAAAAAAACTTCAAAAACAGACTCCAACAGACTCCAACTATTACCTCCCTGCATCCTCCAGTTAGGGGAGCAGTTGGAGGAATGCAGAGGCAAGGCTGTAATTTGCTACAAGCCTATACTAGTAGCAAATCAGATATTACTTGTTGGTTAGCACAGCTGAGCTGGCCAACAAACAGAAGGAGTGAAGCCATTCCCTGCACATCTACTCTGCTGTGGGGAGTAAACAAGCATAGAATCTGTTTACTTATGGGACCAGATGCACCCTTCCTCAGATTTACTCCACTGCATGAGCGTATAATCCAAGTTACACTGTAGCCCACATTATTTAGAATGACTGACGTCAATTACCCTGATCTCATCTATCATCAACCAGTCTTCCTTTTAGATGCCCAGATACTCAATATACAACTTTGACTTCAAAATTGAACCTGTTTGTTGTGACAGAGGAGGCTTGCTGAATTAATGATTTAACACCAGAAAGAAAACCTGTTCGATCCTTCACCTTAAAAGCTTGTCTCCTGCTATAAAAATGTGGTGTGTTTCTCACAAAAGCACTACAGTGTCATGGGGCAGATGCTCTGTCCTGTTATACAATGCCAGGTTAGTGGAAATCTAACTTATATTGTCTGACCTTTTCTAACACTTACCCTCCTTGTTCTCGTCACAAGGACAAATATTGCAAAATACTTTGCCACTACAATAACTGCATTTTGGCCAGTGAAACAAAAGAAAGCCAGATCACAAAATTCAAACCTAGATGGCTGACAAAAATATAGTAGCAGGTTGAATACTCGTTACTGACCTACCCAGTTGTGTGTATGTGTGCACACATGCACGAGTGCTGACCACATGGTAATTGTAAATATTTTATTAGAAATTATCATAAGCCATTATGTTTGGATATGGACTTTTCCAAAGTCTGAGAATCAGAACTGGGGTTCTGGAGCAGGTGCATGTCTGTATTTAACCAGTTTTCTATATTTTGGGGACCGAGATGGGAAAGGGAACTTCTTTATCCCACATCATTAGATGAACTACCATGCCTCTGTCCCTCCTCCCCGCCCAACCATGGTTCTAGGATAATCACATGCCACATGACTAGCATTGTCAAATAAATCTCCTCTCCTGTGTTCTGGTTTATTAATATACCAATCATACTCCAACGTTTATACAGGAAATCCCTCCCATCTCTACTTTGTCCTCACTTTTCTACAGCCACATGCTTATGTCTGCAAATAATTCTTCCTTGCTTTTGTCAGGCAACACAACCACCCCTTCTACCCTTCTGCTACAGGGGTTCTCCACAACCTCACAAGTCAAGGAATGAATAGTTCTCTCACTCATCCTGGCTGTAGAGGGCAACAATAGGTCCAGGCAGACCCTCATCAGGAGAAGTCTAACAACCACAGCTGTTCCCCTTCAGACCTCCCAGTGGAGAAACTCTGTTTTCCCCCAGATCTCTCTCCTGCTTGGCTTTTATATCTTGTTTCTTCTCCCTGCAGGCCTTGCTTTCAGCCTAATGTCACACAATCATTGGGGATTAGAAGTCCCAGTGGAAGCTTCTGTAACAGGTTTTCTGGGCCACGCCTGCTGTTAAAGGGCCAGAATACTCTATTACAATTTAGTCCAGGCCCCCTGTGTACTCCACAGAAATCTGGATATAAATTCTCTGGCAAAGTTCCTGGATTCTGCACCAGCCTGGAAGTTCTATAACAGTTTCATTTAAATAAATAACCCACAGATTTTAAATGAATTAAATATGAAAGTAAATGCAATCCTTAAAGGTGCTATATATTTTGATATGAAATTCTAGTTCTTTTGTGCAATCCTAGATTTTCAGTATGCCACCAGTCTCTATACTGTGACTGTGTAATTGTCATGGGCAGGTGTGGCCCCAAAGAACAAGATACTCATTTAGGTATCCTGGGCCTGGGCTATTGAGGGACTTGAAAATAAAAACCAATATATTAAAACTGACCTGATGTTCAGTAGAAAGCCAATGCAGTGAGTGGCATAGCGATGTGCTTTCAGTAGATTCATTAGCTGCAGTGTGTGCTTCCTGGGAATCCCCAGGAGAAACTTTGGCTGTCTAAGCCATTGACCATAACGGATAAGCAAGGGAAAGGCGAACCTAATTTTTCTGAGGTATTCAAATATCTTAATTCTTCCCTTGATTGTCCTTTGGGTCAGCCACAATTCTTCCAGAGGTCTCCCATTGCAGTGTAACTCCCTCTGCTCTTCCCCTGAGCGATGAAAGGCCGCCTGTAATGTTCAGATCTTTTCTAAAACTGCTGCTCTGATATTTATTTATTAATACTGGTGTTTGGAGAGATGTTCATATATAGTTTTAGCCTTCCCTTGACTGCTCTTCAGGTGAGTGGGGATGATGATATGCCCTGTTTATCTGCGCTGGTAGGGGAAACAGCTCAGCAAAAATTTCTCACCGCTACTTTATTTTTTAATTAGCCAGTTTATTAACAAAAATACCCTCAAAGGGACTTATTTTTCAATACATGCATGCACCTCTCATCATCTCTAATATGTAGGGTAAATAATAAACTCTCTGTTCTCTCTCTCTCTGAAACATGTCTTCATACATCCTACACTATTATATAAAGGTTTCTCACCCACCCAGTAAAGACACAGATGTCCTACTTTCTGTCTTTCATGCTTCCAGTTGCCTTGTCTAACCCTGCTCTACATAATCTATTTCTATCTTCACTCTTTTTGAATAATGTTCTTAAACAGACCTATGACCAATGAGTTTTCTTTAAAACTATGCAAGGTTCTCCTTTACTGTATCATATTAGGTGCCCCTTTAATTACTTTCATCTTTTTTTAAGGCTAGCTTTTTAATTTTAATCTCTTCTATAATACTGTACATTCTCCCCTCCTGACAATCATTTTGCAGAGGAACTGATTATCTCTTCTACTCTGGTTATTTTTTTAACCAATCTAATCTATATCAATCTGAACTGAGTGTCAAAATTGAAAGGTTTATTTTAGAATAGCATGCCACCTTTAATCAGTTGTATTAATATTCCATCATACTATCTCCTTTGACAAGAATATGTTGGTCATATTACAATATGATTACTGCTAATATAGATCTTTTAGACAAAATTAGATTTTGCTTCTGTCCAGATGCTTCTAAGTAGCTACTGGTTTGTGGTGTCATATTTTGGTAACATTAATATCATCTGTTTATGAGCTTGCCCATGTGCTGTAACTACAGCAATTTATCTGACAGTTAAGCTGTCAGGCTCACGTAACATCTTACCCTAACAAACACCATTGCAGTCTGTATCAAATTAGGCATTGCCCACACCATTTTAATGTAGCAATGACTTGACAAATGAATATTTTGATGAGTTTTCCAACCTTGAAGATCTAGAAATTCACATTGTACAATTCAATAGCTGCTTCAAAAGAAAGCCAGTTGCTTCACAGTACAATTTCAAGTGGTGAATTATGACATTTGTAAAGCAATATAGCTAACAAAATGGGGTTGTTTGCTATAGTACCTTGACAGGTAATTAATGTTCTATTCTACTATAAATAAATCCCATTATCAGCAGTAGCTTTTACATGCACATAGAGAAGAGATTATACAACCTCTAATTTATTTAGAAAGGTTTCCTCTCCTTTTCCACTTGGACTACCAAATGACTGACAATACCCTTGGTGAACTATATTTACTAGTTAGATATAAAAATATAAATGCTGAAAAGCATAAAGGTTAGCTTTAATGCATTTTGACCAGAATGTCTTCAGATATCAACTGAGCAATACTGTTGCCCTTAAATTATAGTAATACATGGCAATATGCATGTGACCTGATGGTATGTTCCTGATAATATGCCTTTAAAAACAATGTCCTTTAGGGTCCAATGGACCATGAAATAGTTTCTGCAAAAGTACCAGTGGTGCCAATACTGGGACAAACATTCATTTTGGCTGGCAGCTCTAAGAACTGTGGAAGAAATGAAGCACATTTATTATGTACTGATGTATTCGGACTAGATAATCCTTTTCAGTTGGAGGCACTATAAAGGCAAGTACAGATTACTGTAAGGGAACTACTAAAAATAAAATTCAGATGGGTTGCAACAGTTGTGCTTCCAATTTCACAGCTGGATAATTTGCTTTATAAACTTCTATTTTTTAAAAAAAGTATGGTAATGGCAATGAAGTATGGTAAGTAAACAATCTATAATTTGAAAGAGCAAGTTGGAGACACTACACAGGAGCTGTTTCTGTTAATGCTGCATTTGTAAATTAATATTAAACTATGAATTTCTGACATGGAGACAGTGTCAACATTTCTGTTATAGATTCACAATTTCACTACAGGTCTCTGGATATTTAGTTTTCTTCAAAATTGCTATTTTACAAAATCTCAAAAAGTATACAGGTGTTTATTAATAATATGTAGCCATCCCAGGTCCTGATCCTGGCTCTACTGAAGTCAATTAGAGAAGTGGCTCTCAACCTTTGCAGACTACTGTACCTCTTTCAGGAGTCTGATTTGTCTTGGGTACCCTAAGTTTCACCTCACTTAAAAACTACTTGTGTACAAATACAAAAGTGTCACAGCACACGATTACTGAAAAAGTGCTGACTTTCTCCTTTTTACCATATAATTATAAAATAAATCAACTGTAATATAAATATTGTACTTACATTACAGTATATAGAATATAGAGCAGTATAAACAAGTCATTGTCTATATGTAATGTTAGTTTATACTGATTTCGCTAGCGCTTTTTATGTAGCCTGTTGTAAAATCAGGCAACTATCCAGATGAGTTGATGTACCCTCTGGAAGACCTTTGCATACCCCTGATATTGAAAACCACTGAATTAGAGCACAGGATCAGGCACATGGTACATTAAACCTGAGTATTTTCAAGCACTTTATGACGTATAAGCATGATTACCACCATTTTGTGGCTGAAAATATTGAGGTAGAAAGGTTAAGTGACTTTCCTATGCTCATACAACAAATTAAAGGCAGAAGTGGGGAAAGAATTCTAGTCTCTTGATTACCAGTTCAAAGCCCTGTCCACTAGAACAGATTGGTTCTCCAGCTGTATAAACCATTTAAGCATACTGTGAGGGAGCAGAAAAACTGCCGCCTGGCACAGCTGAGGTTAAAGAAAACCTGTGGGTTCAGTTAGTCCCACCCCGTTATACCTGCAGCCAATGCCAGGCCTGGAGGGTGGAGAAAAGAAGGGAGGCTGGCTCAGTGGCGAAGAGGCAGGAGCTCTCTGTTTGCCTGCCTGAAGGCACGGATCAGCAACCTGCCATCAAATGCAGCTACTGGAGGCAAGTAAGCCTTCCCCTGCCAAGGGGAACCTGCAGGTCTGGCTCAACTGTGGGGCAACTGGCCCAGTAGGGCCACACCCAAACTAAAATGACTTCCATAGGAAGTAGCCGAGGAAAACAAGTCCTGAAACCACCCCCTGCCCCAGGCAGGGAAAAAGATTCATCTCCCCTGTTTAGGGGGTTTGAGTATCACAGGACCCTGGGCTAGACCTGATGGAGAGGGAGGGGCCAGGTCCCCCTACAGCCCCTAAACCAACGATCCAGCCACTAGGCTGCTCGGCCTCTGAAGGGCCTATCACACATACAGGATCAGATCTATATGTAGACTGAGGAAATACAGATGAGTAGTCAGTGCATATCTACATGAGGCATATCTAGCCCGGAGAAAAGGCAGAAAATGTTCTGTTTCATTTAATGTTTGTCTCTGTACTGCCTTTTTAAGTCAATTGCTGCCCAATCTCAACACACTGAAAATTGACAATGTGGAGGGATCATAATGTATATTGAAATTCATATCCAAACAAACACCAACAGAACTATTGATTATTATTTTTTATTTATTTAATTCAGTAAAATTCTCCATTTTTAAGCAGAAATTAAGCTGCCTCAGAATTCTGATTTGTTGCATTAAAATGCCACAGGATTTAGGGATCTTGCCATAGAATTTAGGTCCAATTTATTATGACATACATTGTACCTTAGCCCTATTTTGGCAAAAAAATAGGAGGTTCAGTGCTAGGCACCTACTATCCGCATACTCTTGTGACAAATGAGAACACAAGGAGTATATTTCATGGTGCCCAATCCTCGGCTGTTGTAAATTAGTGTAGGCCCACTGATGTCAATAGAGCTACCGTCAGGGGCGGCTCTAGACATTTCGCCGCCCCAAGCACGGAGGCACGCCGCGGGGAGCGCTCTGCCGGTCGCCGGTCCCGCGGCTCCGGTGGACCTCCCGCAGGCGTGCCTGCGGAGGGTCCACTGGTCCTGCGGCTCCACCGAAGCCGCGAGACCAGCGGACCCTCCGCAGGCACGCCTGCGGGAGGTCCACCGGAGCCACCTGCCGCCCTCCCAGCGACCGGCAGAGCGCCCCCCGCGGCATGCCGCCCCAAGTACGCGCTTGGCGTGCTGGGGCCTGGAGCTGCCCCGACTACAGACCAGTGATTTACAATAGCTAAATCATGAATTCAGTATATTCCCCTAATTTGCAATAAACATCACACATTATCTTCCTTAGGGTATGTCTACACTACAAGAGTAGTTCGATTCAACTTGACTCGAATTTGTGGAATCGACCTTACAAAGTCGAATTTGTGTGTCCACACTAAGGACAGTAATTCGACTTTGTGAGTCCACACTAACGGGGCAAGCATCGACTTTGGAAGCGGTGCACTGTGGGCAGCTATCCCACAGTTCCCGCAGTCCCCGCTGCCCATTGGAATGCTGGGTAGAGCCCCCAATGCCTGCTGGGGGAAAAAATGTGTCGAGGGTGGTTTTGGGTAACTGTCATCATTGAACCGTCACTCCCGCCCTCCCTCCCTGAAAGCGCCGGCGGGCAATCTGTTCGCGCATTTTTCTGGTCAGTGACAGCGCGGATGCCACAGCACTGCGAGCATGGAGCCCGCTGCAGTTATGGCCATTGTCAACTCCTCGCACCTTATCGTCCACCTCTTCCACAGTCAGCTGCTGAGAAATCAGGCTACTTTTCAATGGTGCTGCAAGCACTGGTGGACCATAGGGGACGTTTTACCAACATCAACGTCGGGTGGCCGGGCAAGGTTCATGACGCGTGTGTTTTTAGGAACTCTGGTCTGTTTAGACACCTGCAGGAAGGTAGTTTCTTCCCGGACCACAAAATAACTGTTGGGGATGTGCAGATGCCTATAGTGATCCTCGGGGACCCAGCCTACCCGCTAATGCCCTGGCTCATGAAGCCCTATACAGGCGCCTTGGACAGTGACAAGGAACTCTTCAACTACCAGCTGAGCAAGTGCAGAATGGTGGTGGAGTGTGCTTTCGGACGTCTCAAGGGGAGATGGCGAAGCTTACTGACTGCCTCAGATCTCATTAAACCAATATCCCCATTGTTATTGCAGCTTGCTGTGTGCTCCACAATCTCTGTGAGAGCAAGGGGGAGACCTTTATGGCGGGATGGGAGGTTGAGGCAAATCGCCTGGCTGCTGATTACGCTCAGCCTGACACC